>NC_090250.1:46306783-46339283 GCF_037325665.1 Littorina saxatilis
GCCCCTCGGAACGAAATTATCCAACCATTTGGACGAACGCCCCAAAACAACACTCTTACTGATTTCTATGTGGAGTGGGTTTACTTTGCTGAATTGATTTTAAAACAGACAGCAGCGTCAATCTGGGACACGATGTCGGCAAATAATCCTCAGTGGGATCAAGAAAAAGTCTGGCGGTTGATTGTCTGGCTTTTGGGTTTGGTACGCAGGGCCGTCCGGACCAAATGAGTTGTAAGGGGGGGGGGGGGGGGGTTCCTCCTTTTTTGGGGGGGCAAATCAGCGAAGGTGGATGGGGGGTACCTTTTTCTCATCGGATTTCACATTGAATAAAATTTGTTAGAGACACACACAAAATTTAAGCAAGGTACATGCTTTTTCCAGGGGTGGGGTTCCGGAACCCCTGGAACCCCCCCCCCCCCCCCCCCCCCTGGGTCCGGCCCTGGTACGTGTCCACATGGACACATGCCTTGGCACGTGCACACGTCAAGACGTACCCGCGATGTTTTACATGATGATTTACATGATGATTTACATGGGAAAGACGACACATATCTTTTTAAGGGATTGCTGAGAAGAAGGGCGCTCAGATCGCTTCCTTCTTCTTCTTCTTCTTCTTCTTCTTCAGTGTCCCTTATACTCTTAGGCCTGCCAAGTAGATCGCTTCCAATGTTATACCATACATTTCTACGTAGCGGATAATGCTACCACGCAGGAGAAATGCCTTCACGTTGCAAAAGGAAGTGTATTGAAAGCCCAATTGCATTTCGTAAAATAGGGCACTCTTTGTTAGGGTTTTATTTGGGTGATTTGCGAGAGGAGGACTCTGAACAGGGGCGGAGTTTCATTGTATTATTTTACTGATTTACATTTGCTTTTGATTTGTTTTCCTAAAGCGAGATGGGGTTGATCGGGATTAGGGGAGAGAGGAGAGAGAGAGAGAAATTCAAGTTTTACACCCTCATGGCAAAGGGGCATGACCCCAACTTTAGATGAGGTACACAATTGTGAGAGGAGAGGAGGGTGGCTCTTAAGAGGGGATGTGTGGATGGGGGGGGGGGGGGGGTGTCACTGTATTCACTGACTTTCCTTTTTTGTCGTGTATAGGTGTCGGTGAGCAAGACTGTGGTGTTCACGTACACTGCCCCTGTCTCTGTGACCCAGGCAACGCACTTCAATGTGAGCAACGGCGAGTTCGTCGCGCTTCACTTTGTGGATGTCTGGGCTGGATGTCACTGATTGAATATCCGCTGGAACCCCCTTGATTGTACACTGGAACCCCCTTCTCAGCACCAATGTATAATATTCTGAAAAAGCAGGTCTCTCAACAAGTAGGAAGTCTTACAATGGCTGTTAATCTAAAGAGGTTATGGACAGAAAAATATGAAGAAAACCCCCACAATCTAGGGTCTTATACTAAAAGTCATACCATATTGATTAAAAACCAACAAAGACATCCCTTTTTGATCCTCTTTGTCGAAGTGAAATCTACAACGTCAAAAGGCAACCAAAGTTCGAAAAGACGTCATAACGTGAATATAGACAGAGACTATAGAGTATACAGAGACGCTTCATCCTTCTTTGCGCTGCGGTGCGAAAGTGAGACCGGCCAGCCAGCGCGCGGGAAAAGAGCCACTCCCTGCCGCACAAGGAAGTTCGCGTATTGCGGCTGCTGTCGGCTGTGTTTGTATCACGTTTATATTAACATACTGTCTGTTCTGTCCGGCTGACAGTGCTGCAAAAAGTAACTGAACGAAAAAATATGTTTGTTTGTGAACATACTTTTTAAATGACCATAAAAACACCGCAGAAAATGGTGTAGATTAAAATTAAATCAAATTTACTTACTGGCGGCAATACCCGCTGCATCGCTGTAGTTATGCAAACATGATTCAAGTCAGTGTCTTTTCACGAACTAACCGTCGTTATTTTTGTGTGTTTTAGTCAAATACAAATACATACTGTATACATGGTCACTTAAGCCTGAGAAAATATGTCAGGAATAAATCGTTAACGAAATAGTTCCCGGTCAAATCGGTAACTAAGGCATTTAGTCAACTTGGCGTCGTCCCAGCACCTCTAAAGTGAAATGGGTAGTCAATTGCACGGTGCTAAGAAATTATCATGTAAGGAAAACTGTAAAACACAGCAACTTAAACAAAATTATTGTGACCTAGCTGACTTTAATTAAAGAATCTTGATCGATCGATGATTGTCTTATTTCTTATCGGTTGCTTCTTTCTTGTTCAGAAAGCTCTCTCTCTCTCTCTCTCTCTCTCTCTCTCTCTCTCTCTCTCTCTCTCTCTCTCTCTTTTTTTTTTTCCTAGTCATAGTTATAGTAAAATAGTTTAGTCCCTCTTTAGGGCGAGGGCCAGATGCAAAAAAGCATATCTATGCTTATTCTTGTCACCCTCGAAAAATAAAGATTCAGTGTCATTGTCATTGTCATTGTCTCTCTCTCTCTCTCTCTCTCTCTCTCTCTCTCTCTCTCTCTCCCCCCCTCTCTCTCTCTCTCTCTCTCTCTCTCTCTCCCTCTCTCTCAGTCTCTCTCTCTCTCTCTCTGAGTCAGTTACACACACACACACACACACACACACACACGCACACACACACACATGCGCGCACTCACACACACACACACACACATGCCGGCGCGCACACACACACACACATACACACACGCACACACACACACACACACACGAATTGAGATGAATTAACGAGGTACGGACCGACTGGATGACACTTTGAACAGCATCGTCACAACTTGAGTATTCTAGTTTGAGAAGTTTTCGACTTTTGCGCTTGGACGAAGAATAGAATCAATTGTTCAGTTGTCCTTCAAAACAAAATTAAGCCTGATGTTAATTAAACAACTGCGCAATCACATTGTTGAGCTTGTGTACAGTGTGTGTTTTCTCTGTTCTGGTAGAATACACGCAGTTCGACGCTACACTTTTTACTGATTTTCCGACATTTAACGAGAGAAAAAAACCAAACAACAATCCTCACTTGCTCTCTTCCTCATACCTATCAGGAAATTTGAACATCCTGAAGCCTTTGGCATGTGAGTTTGAGCAATTGATGGCCAAAGACCATGCCCCCCTGTGTTTTCTTTTTGGTGCGGCCATGGTTGTGCTGCACGATATCGCTACTGCTGTGGAAAGGGAAAGTAGGTTTTTACATGTTTCCGCGTGGTGGCGCCACGGGGCTTCCTGTTTCAATTTTCAGCGCCGAATGATGCGTCTCTGTGTACTCTACAGTCTCTGATATAGAATAGCGTCATGAACATAATTATTCTCGCACTTCTTCTGCGTGTCTCTTGTGGAAGTGACAAAGCATTTCGAGAACGATGTTTGCCTCGGTGACAGCAATAGAACATTATTCCTAAGGTCACCGCCAGGTTGTGCATGTGTCGGTATCACACACCATTGAAAGGGGGGGGGGGGGGAGGGGAAGAACAAGCAAACGAATACTCAGTATGGAATCGAGACTAAAACGGCGTTGCTTTTCTCGTTGTAAACTGCTGCCAATGCTGGTGTAATACCCCCATTCCACACATCCGTTCTAGCTTCGCAAACGGCCGTTTTGGCATCTTTGAGCAGCGTCTGACCATACACTATACGGTTGGGAACGGAAGCTAGAACGGATGTGTGGAATGCGGGTATGACAACTCAGTGTGTGAGAGTGCTAGGGTTGCGTTACCATTGCGTTAAGTTCCATTAACGATCCATGAGTTCCGTTGCCGACGTGTAAAGGTTCCATTACCGTTCATTTGGAACGGGCGGGGAATGGCTAACATTTTGAACATGCAGCCCGAACTCACCCGTCCCAACCGTTCAAAGGAGTTCCGTTAACGTCCATTGGAGTTCCATTAAAGGTCCCCTCCCGATCCCTCCCATTCCCGTGTCGTTCCTTGGTCGCTACAGGAACGGGACCTAGAACGGATGTGTGGAATGGGGGTATAACATCGGTCATGCCCCCCAAAGAACAGCAACCAGGGGGGAAGAACGTCTATCATCAAGCAAAAAAGAAAACGGGCTGTCAGAGACGAGAAAATGACGTCATAACAGTCTCGGTTCCGTACTGAGTTGTTGGTCGTTTTTGTCGCAACCTCTATAAATAATAATAGATGGGGTATGGAATCGTCGAAGGAGAAGATAACACTGAATAAATCTCAAAAAGGGGAAACATGCATGGAATTGAAAGAAAATACTCTTGTCAAAAGTAGTTTTTTTTAAATTTTAATCCCGTCAGACTTCTAATGTTGGTGTTATTTTCGTCGCTAAGAGAGAAGGACGTCATTGGGGAAGAGAATGCCACTGAATGAATACAATATAAGACGGACAGGTGAAATAAAAGTAGAACGTTCTTTGAAATAAGCTGTAGTTATTTTTCTTTTGTCCTTATTCTTGTGCGATATTCTATTCAATGGCACGCTTGTATATATTCATAAACAAAGACACATGGACACACTGGCATAAACACCACGGACATTCATAGATACACAAACACGCATGCAAGCGCGCCAACATACAATCTTAAACATGCATACAGTATATTATACCCGCTCCACCCCCACCACTTACACCAAACACGAACAATAACGACAGCAAAGATAACAACAGCAAATGTTTCAGGTATCCATACCGACGAAAAGAGATACAAGTACAATCTCTTTGATTAGTACCGGTATTTACAGGGGAATAGAGTCATGTTTTTATCCTGAAAGAAAAGACTAAGAAAACAAGAGGCAGAGAAGCTCACGCATCGATTATCGAGCGGTCTGACCGTGTTTGTTATTTTTTCTTTTCTTTTTTCCTTTTTCTTTTTTTCGTCCCAAGAAAGATTTTTAGAAATGCGGCCAGACATCTATGACTGCACGCACACAAATACGACCAGTCTCTCTTTCACTCCCTCGATTTTTATCTCTTTCTCTTTCTCTCTCTCTCTCTCTCTCTCTCTCTCTCTCTCTCTCTCTCTCTCTCTCTCTCTCTCTCTCTCTCTCTCTATTTTCGTGTCTGCTTGAATCACACTTTGAGATGGGGTTATGTGACAGAAGGAAATGGTGTCTGTCAGGATTCACACGTTCGCTTCGAAAAACTCGCTCAAATAATTGCTCAAACACAAACATTTTAGCTTTTATTTATTTTTTTGTATTGCAAATACCATACTTACTCATGCCAAGCAGAAAAAATGATGAAAATCAACACAGTAAGCAAGTAATTTGAAGGCAAAGTTTACACACATCAAAGAGTCTGATTACCGTGAAACCTGCCTAAATGTAAAAAGGTCTCTGTGTAAGATAAAATAAGATAAGATACGATAAGATAAGATTTTATATAGTCCTGTGAGGTTACCCTCATGGAAATTCGGGGTGCTTTCTCCCTGGGGAAAGCGAGCTGCCATATAGTATACGGCGCTACCCATACTTTTTTTTTACATTTTTCCTGCATGCATGTATTCATGTTTCCAAGACCGGAGACTTTCGCTGTGAACTTGGGTTCTTTATCGTGCGCATGCGTGCACACGGGGGTGTTCGGCCACCGAGAAGAGTCTGCACGATGTTGACTCTGGGAAATAAATCCCTTGTCGAACGTGGGGATCGAACCCACGCCGATAGCGACAACTGGTTTTGAAGCCAGCGCCGCCACCGCCTGAGCTATTTCCCCAACGCAGTAAATTGAGATTGCGCAATTCATCGCGTTGGGTTTGTCTGCAAAACATTTGGAGTTTGGCAATAGGTAACAAGTAAATTTTCTTTGATGTTCAGCTCTGAGCTATATCTCAGACTTGCAGTCTCTTGTATTCAGCTGGGTGCTTTGAAAGTTTACTCGAACCTTTGCACGCAAGCCTATTTTTGAACCATAACTACGAATTTTCTTTTTGATAAATGATGGTTTTTCCGGCCAGCTTTTCACTTAGAAACTTCAAAGATCTTTTTTGTGTTGTTTGATAAACAAAGACCAGTCTCTGCAATAGACGATTTCCAGAAAGAACACTAGGGTTTTATAGGTTGTTGAACAATTGCTTCATATCGAGCGGAAAGTGCAGAATATGCTAAGGGGAACTAATGTTTCACTGTGACGCCCTCTATCGCCTTCACAGAATCGTCGCAATGTTTGACTTTGTGTTATTACAAGCCGCAACGTGTTAAGGGCAGAATATACCTGCGCAGGTTCAGCGGCACAGACGACGCACTGCATATTATTGATGCTGCGATAGGAATTATGACGAGTACTTGGCCTGTTTTCCTTTCACGCAACGTGTAGCTGGCTGGACTAATCTGCAGTGCGTCGTCTGTCCTGCTGAAGTTACATAGGTGAGCGCCAGGCCTTACCAAGCTGTGCAACTCTTCGTGTTTTCAAGTGGCCGAGGTCTTGTCGATTTCGCAAATGAAAGAAGTAACGCACATGGTTACGAACACGCAAAGCCTGAGTACTTCGTGATTTGCAAATTAAGGTGAAGGTCGCAATGGCGGTTGGTTGAACGGAGCTCGATGACTGTGAGGATTTTCGTTAAACTACAGTGCAAGGGAAGCAGTATGGACTCTGATATTAGCGAGATTTAAGAAACAGCACGTTTCGTTTTGCAGCTCGTTTCGTTTGGTGAATGAGTCACCCCGCGAAACGGAACGTGTAACGAGACGGCATAGGCCGCAGACAAGATTTAGATGTATTCACGTTTCGTTTCGGAATGAAAGGCCGGGCATGGCAGGATATGATCCGCTGACTGGGCATGGCATAATTTCAACTCCACGAGTCAATAAAGGATTGACATACTCGCATTGCACGCACAAGAGCTTCACATTTTTCAATTCATGCACCTGATCACATACGAAGCCAGAATAAAAATTCGATGCGATGACCTACTTCTGCTTCGCCATTTGCTTTCTCACCATGAAGTTGGATAAATGTACCAGGATCAGCACCCTTCAAAATATTTCAGTTCACAACAGTTGTCTACCTCCAATGAACACATTCTCAGCGCTGAAAGACTGTGAAAGGGTTGATGAATCTAGCAATGCATAAAATGGCCAACAAATAAAACTGTTAGTGTGCAAAAATACTCACAAAAGTTGACGAAATATTGTTCGTTTTTTGGGGGTGGAAAACGTGACTGCGTTTTGACGTTCCACGTTCCGTTTCAGTTGACCTTCACCTTTCCAGCGAGAGACCCCCGAAATAATGACGTTTACCACAACTTCAAAACGAAACGTCCCAACGTTTCGTTTCTTAAATCTCCGTATTGTGCACATCTAAACGTTCTACACTTGTGGTCAATTCTCAGTGACTTTTGACGTGATGCAAGTGAGTGTTCTTTGTCTAAAATCGAATTGAAGTTTAACTGATTCGGGTCAAGAATGAACTGTCATGTTCAGATTAGATATTGCTCGTGCAATGTAACAGACCACTGCACGCTTCACGCTTTTCATTGACAACAGTGTGGCCTACTGACCTATTGACCAATTGCTAAACAACATTCACGCTCGTACGTGTCACGGAGTCACGGTTTTCAGTCGCCAGCTGTGGACAATACCCTTGCAACACTCTTGCAGTGTCACAGTGGCGTCTGCTGTTAACATTTTCTTTTGAAAACATTACCTGAATATCTGTACGATCCTTCTCTATGTCGACACCGGACCGCGACCGCGAGACAGCCAAACGACCTGCTGTATCTCCTCTATCTGACGACGGCGAGGCAAAGCGACCTTGTGATAGCTTCATGTCTGATTCAGACCCAGAAACCACAATCATTAACCCTACGTACTTGAACAGCACTGCGTTGGACGCCCCCATACAACCACCAGATATGTCCAACCTAAAAGAACAGCTCAAGAATGCACTTATTGATCCGGAACTGATAGAACTCTTATCCAAGGCCCTGGCGGTTGAGGTCAGGAAGGAGATAGCCGACCTCCGGGTCATATTAGCGGCCAAGGACAAGGAGATCATTCAGCTGAGGGAGCAGTTCGACGACCTCGAGCAGTATAGCCGACGTAACTGCATTAGGATCAGTCCAATCCCTGAGCTCGAGTCCGAGAATACAGACAACATCGTCAAGATTGTGGCGAAAAGCATTGGAGTCGACCTGAAGGACGTGGACATCGACCGGAGTCACCGCGTCGGGAGGAAACCTGCCCCTGGCCAGCCCTCCCAGCGCCCCATCATCGTCAAGCTGACGTCTTACCGCAGCAAGGTGACCCTGATGATGGCCCGGAGGAACCTGCGCGACGTGGACTCCAGCAAGCTCTTCCCAGACGCCAGCTGGCCCGCGCTCCCTTCCCGCGACGCCAGGGGGGCCCGAGGCGCGCCGAAGATCTTCATCAACGATGATCTTACCAAGACGCGCGCCGCCGTGGCCAGTAAAGCTCGCCAGTTGAAAGTGAGCAAGTCGCTGGACGACACTTGGTGCAGAGACGGAGTCGTCTTTGTGAAGAAACACAACACAGTAAACCGCATCACAACCATGCGCGAACTGGAAGCCTTGGTGTAGTGCCAGCCTTTGTGCCAGTCCTCTCCTTCACTAACTGTACGGTCACGTCACAATTCATCTAAGTGAGTGTGTGTGTGTGTGTGTGTGTGTGTGTGTGTGTGTGTGTATGTGTGTATGTGTGTGTGTGTGTGCGCGTGTGTGCGTATGTGCGTGCGCGTGTATGCGTGTGTGTGTGAGTGTGTGTGCAGGGAAATGAAGAATACAACACATAAAGAGACAAATACTGAACTTTAGGTCGCATATTTTTTTTCTAGGTGAACATCTTGCCACAATCAGATCATTTCTCATAGTCAACGTGCATGTGCCTATGAATCATACCTGTAACCCCTCCCCCACTCCCCTCACCTGCCCAGGTCAGTGTATAGAGCGTGCATTCTCCACTCTGACCACGCGTTAGTACGTGCCACTGTGCCAAGAAACTGAACTGACACCATGCAGTCTTGCTTTGTGGTATATGCGCACTCCAGACATCGGAACTGATGATACAGTATGTGTACGTGCGCTGTGTGCGAGCGGATACGTGTGTGTGTTTGTGAGGGTGTGTGAGTGCCAGCGTGTGTACGTTTGTGTGTGTTTGTGAGGGTGGAGTGTGTGTGCGCGCACGCGCGTGTTGTATGCGAGTGTGTGTGCGTGTGTGTGTGTGTGTGTGTGTGTGCGAATGAGTGTGTATGTGCATGATGTGAACGACCGGGGACACCCGTCGTGTTTCGACGCATGCCTGTGTGCGAATCTCTTCATTGCTTTCAATACTTAGATTCGACTTTGCCGTGTCAATGCACTGTTAACATGTAATGTATCCAAAGCTTTGCCAACATCGTTGTAATACAAGTATATATAGTCTTATAGTGAATGCATGTACTTTTGTTTATATGTCTTCACCCCTGTCATGCTCGCTTCGATTTATCTTCTCATTTTTCATGATCGTATAGGCTACATCAACTAAACTTACTTACACCACGTCGTCCAACTCTTGTGTTCATAATTTAATACTCAAATGTACATAGCTGTGCCAAATTCAATGCTACTCATAATTCACCCTGCTGTATAACACATGCAATATTGTGTATTTGACGTAGAATGTCTTCACAGCCATTCGTGTGACCTATTCACTTACCTGATAATTCTATCACCATCGTATCCATTTACTCTACTTTGTCTGAAAACCGACTTATTCTTTATTCTTTCCTCTTCTCCTTCTTAATTGTGTTCTGTATAAAGTCATAAGTTGTCCTGTGATCGTACTTCATTGTTGCTGTTCTCCTTTCTGTTGGTTCTTTGCGAGTTTTCTTTATTGTTTATATTTACTTCTTTTCTTGTTTTTCTTTTAAAGTTGCTTTTTCACATAGACATATCGCTCTGTTCCAATTCATACACTGAACGTAATCCTAAAAATGTCATTCCTACTTAGAACTTCGATATTTCTGCTCTGTTCACTCAACTGTCCTCTTTCTCCTTTCCTGATAGAGACATTTCCTTCTCCGTCCAAGAGTGTGCTTCTTCCGAGAGACCAGTGTAAACGATCGCCACCGCTTCTGGCCCCGTCTCCTTTTGTGTTCCTTAGCGAAACTGTGACATAATGTTTGTATCACTAGCTTGTTACAGGGCCAGAATCGGGGGTTATCACTCAATAGCGGTCGGCCTGTCCAATAGAAAATTGGACTTTTTGAATATTTCAAATATTCACTCTTTTCTCGCATTGCTTTTTATGGGCAAAGAAGGCTGTCCTCTTGCGTTGTTACTCCATTGTTTATCTAACCAAACATTCTTTAAATCGCATCTACTCGGTCGAAAGGCAGCCCCATCCAAGAATGTGACACAACAAGCCGAATCTATTAAAGTGTAACTAAACAGACATTTTGAAGTGTCAGCTTTACTGAATTGCTTTATGTTTTGTCCAAGTATAGACCTGTAGAAGCGATACTGGACGATTTTTCCAACGTTTACTGTGTTTTCTGATTTACTACGATTTTTTAAAAGTGTTGAACCCATTTCAGATTTACCTGCTTATCTGTTCTTGATTTGATACTTCCAAAGAACAAGTGGTACTTTGAGTTCCGGTTTTATGTTTTAACCAATCAGAATTTGGTTCCTAAATAAAATCGTCTGCTGCCTGTCCCAGCAGAGTCGGCAACAAGCACTGCTTGCCACATGTGTGATGTTACCAACAGAAATAGCCATAAATTGGGCAAGGTAGCAATGTAAATGAATTGGATCTAACTAATGTGCTTGTACTGCATCTCTGGCCTTTGAATTCACTCCAAATGTACTGGCTCAGCGTGAGAGGCAACATCCTGTCGAAGTCGTAAGCACGAGGCTGACTGGGAGATTATTATTCGAAGAGCATGCTGAAACGGATTGTAAGTACAATATTTTACATGTTCTCGACATTTCTGTTGATCTTTCCTTAACGTTTCCTTGATTTAAAACCCTAGGGCTTGTATTTTTAGTTCTGATACTAAGCACGTATCTTTACCACAGTATCTGATCACTTCACACTTGAATTTTGGAATGATGAAGTGGAATTATTTCTGGATCTAATTTATTCCTTGTTCCCCCCCTCTCGATTCCTTTTTTCGCCACATATGTATTGTCGTGTAAGGGGGTAGATGCGTGTACTGGCTGATTTTTTAATTTTTTTACTTCGGTCAGATACAGATGATTGGAAAAAAAAACTTGTCAAGGATTTCAGAATTTAATAGATCTGTTCGAAGTTTTTACGGGATGGGTCCTGTTACAATACAGACTGAATGTGCGCAAGATGAACTTTTGATTAAACATACACACACAAATGAATCTCTTGATTTTGTTATACGGCGAATGTCCAGTTTCCACCACCACGTCTGTGGTATGTTTTTATACTGTTTGATTGAATAGACTGACGTGCATTCTCTCGCAAATGTGCGCGCGTGTGTGTTTGTCTGTGCCTCAGACTTATTAATCAAAGATGATGTTGCACATTGCAGATCTATGCGACAGGAGCAAGTGGACAAGACAGCTACATTTGTCTGAGCGAAGATCCAACGGTAAGCTCTTTTAGCCGAAGACAGCGAGCCTGGGTGCATGCATGCAAGCTTCTATCATGTTCGTGTGAGTACTGCAGGGCTATTAGACGACTTTTCATTGTTCTTGATTTGGAGATCCATGCAGGGTATTAGAAAGTGCAGAATATACACGTTTGAACAAATACGATGTGTGTTTGCTCTGAAAAAAAAGAAAAAACGCAACAAACAAACATTGTATTTGTTTAAAGTATCACAAATATTTATTACCTGTATCTGCATGTTTTGATAATGATGAAGGGTAAATTACTTTGACGTGTGCTTTTTTTTTTACCACACTGATAACGAATGATAGAAACACAGACACACTTAATAACATATCCACAAAAATTGTAACAATAAATGTAAGCTGAACAATGCCTGCAACACATTTCAGGCCTCAGAAGGAAGTAATTATGAGATTCAGACAGAGAGAGAAAGCCCAACACGAAACCAGTTGTGACATTTTTTATTTCATTATTATAAAACACGACAACAACGGATTTCCTGTACTTAGTTTCGTGTAATTATGGATTGCAAAGTATGTCTAATTGAGTGGCATAAAGAGGCACAGTTGCATGAAAAACCAACTCGGATCTTGACTAGGATCAGGATTTTACATGGACACAACCTAGAATTTAACATCCTGGGGGAAGGGGGGTACTGCGCCTTTCACATCAAGATGTAAAGATCTATTTTAACTAATACTTATTAGAAGGGAACAAAATCAAACAAACTACAACAATCGTTCTGAGGGGAGAGAATTACCTCTTCCGAAGAAATTACCTCCCTTGCTTTTCTTGTCGTGACTTATGTAGAGTAAAGTGAATAGAAAGTGAATCAGTCAGTAACAAAAAAAAAAACCACAACATTTCTTAAGATCAATGAGGAGTCTTGAAGTATTTGTCAATGTTAATCTTGTATGCATAACAAACAATATATTACGGATTGATAATTAAAGAAAATCGTCTCTTCTACAGGGTTGACCCCCCTAAAAAGGACACCCACAACCATGCAAATTACTTCTGCATCTGTTGAACCAATTATTTTATATATGGTATTCATTAACTTCAGTTTATGTTCTGCCTTTCCAGTAAGTGGCAATTTTGTAAATTGAATGGTCTGACTTTTGTGCAATTTCAATTTTTTTCTCCAAATTCGGGGGTCGACTAAACAGAACGAGTTTTGACATTGAGCGGTAGCCATTTTTACCTAATTTAAACCCTTCAGGCTTTTACATTTTTGATTATTTTGAATGTCTGAGTATGTAAAAACATCCCCTTCAACCCCCAGGCTATCGATGACCTGAAGAAAGCATGCAGTTACAGCTAGGTTCAGGGCAATCCTCAGACACGAAAGCGTTGGTGTCATTGGTGATGCAAAAGTTAGATAATTTAACCTACAAATTTGCCACTTTGTGAACTGCACATGCATAAAATCAAGTTTAAGTATGCTGAATATGAAGTTATCCAGTCAATTGGTGTAGAAGTTATAGCATTTCTGTCAGTTAACAGTATTTAAAATCTCTAAAGTAACATCTGACATATTCGAAAGTTTTGCATAAACACCCAGACAATTTTTACGATATTCTCCTAAGTTTCTCCACTTCTCAGCCCTGTCTTGGAAATGAATTCGAATAAGGCAGTCAAAATAACTTAGTTTGGAGCACCCATCAATCAGAATAAGCATTAACTTTTGACACAGGAAATATCTTCTACCGAAAGCTCTCCTGGTTTTATTCTACATTTTTCCTGCATAATGGTAACAAATTTAATGATAAATCTAAACAACAAAGTGACTGTGGTAAGATGAACAAAGTTAAAAAATAAAGGATTACTGTAAATGGTTTACGAATCGAAATCTAAACAAGTTTTAATGATAAGTAAAATGATAAAAAAATAAAATTAAAAAAAGCTAACGTCCTCGCATTTGTCCAGAATTATTCCATGTTTAACATGGGAACAGAGGGATAATTGGTCTAAAGAATTTTTAAAAAGGAGGGTTAGGGTAACCCTAACCCTCTTTGGACTATCTGTATGCAATGCCCGCTATAGGTGAAAGACTTTTGTGGAAGCCATGGAAGAATGCATCGCTGTTGTGCTGGTTCAGCTTGAGGTCCTGTCCTAGCGAATATCCTGCACACACAAAAACACGACTTTTTAAGCCACTTATGTTGCATTCCGTGACATAGCTTTGTTAAAACCGTGTGCCTGATAATAATGACAGATTTTGTTGATATACATTTTTTTTAAGACACCCCATATAATATTGTTTGACAATCTCTTTCAACATAGTTTACGAATCACCAATGTGTATACAAACGCAAATAACCCACAGGTCAATAAATTACTTTCCAGAGAGAGAGAGAGAGAGAGAGAGAGAGAGAGAGAGAGAGAGAGAGAGAGAGAGAGAGAGATTAAAACTAGAAAATGTGTGCTATATAAAACAAGGATAATCACTGTCAAATCTTTGCTTGTTCCTGCATGGTGTTTACTGCGCTATATACACAACCTGTTTTATTTCATTTTTTTTTTGGGGGGGGGGATGTTTTGTGATGAGGGTTTTTTCAAAGCCTTTACTGCTTTAGTCATTGAATCCACCCGACTTCGATTTATTGTTCAGTGATGGGTAATTGTGTGACCAACTATGTAAGTTAGTGAATGTTCTGGCTTCATACAATGACGTGACATTGCATTAATTTTATAAGTGTATGTGTGTGTGTTTCAGGCAAAAGCTGATATTACAGTCCTAGTTGTATGCAGTACCTCTGCTTCTTCGTTCAGGAATCAAAGTATACAATCTAAACCGATTATTTTGTTCAATAATGTTCAGCTTACCATCCCGAAGAAGGCAGTAACGTGCCGAGATATTGATTATAGATATTAACGTACCTAACCTGGTTACTGGTGTGTTTTCTTTTTATTTCAATAATGTAAATGTGTGACAACTTGCAGGGTACTTGATGTTCAGAGCAATTTTTCTGGCAAAAGACCTTTTATGGATCAAAGAAAACTTTTGTCGTGGTGCACAAGTCAATCAATTTGGTTGATAAATAATTTGTGCTGCTTTTTCCCTGGTTCCAAAACGTAGTATGTATTACCACATGTCCTTACCTGTCATTGGCATCACATGATTCTCTGCAAGCAGTCTTTTGTGGAAATACGTCATTTAACACTTGCACTTATAGTAGGGCTGATGGGGTCTATGTCGACCAAAAGAGTGGGATTCTCTGTAGGTCGAGTTCCTGTAGGTGGATTCCCTGTATACCTAAGACTTTAAAATTGGCAATCTAGTATACAGGGAATCCCACAGGGTGCAGTTTTTCAATAAAACTTGCAAACCATACTCGAATTTCTAAGAAATATCAAAAAAAGATCGAAAAACATCAAATTCTAACGATGTCGTGACATCAAATTCTAACGCATCACGTGACTTTCATTGATATTAGCAAAACGCTACAGGAACTACACCCTGTATACAAGATTGCCAATTATAAAGGCTTAGGTATACAGAGAATCCACCTGCAGGAACTCGACATACAGTGAATCCCATTCTTTTGGTCGACATAGACCCCATCAGCTATAGTAGGTGGCTGTGGAACGGTAGGCATGCAACGACAACGAACAACAAAAGACAAAGTGTGGAGTACACTCATTTTTCTTAACATACGCTAAGTTTCTTTGAGAATGCTCCAAGTGAAAATCAGGGGTTCCTAGGCCTGATATCACAATTAAACAGCTTCTTCTCAGAATCAGGAGGGAAAAAACGAGATGTCGTGACAAGAACAGACAGCAGCAGCAGCAACAACAACATTGCTAAATCGTCGCTTTAACAAAATTTCATGTTTAGTATCGCAGACAAAGCACGGCTACTGATCCGACCAAAGCCACACTTCATGCACGATGGGCACATTGTTATGGCCAGCTTGTTAACGTGAGCATTGTGTATGTTTTACATAGAATTGAATGTGTTTGTCGTTGTGTCTGTCATCTATCCTAGTCGTTTGATTTAGAATAAAGCAAACTTATTACAATGACGATTTTCTTCGGTTTTTGATGAAGGATTGGCATCAAGACTTTTCCTATTTTCCAACTCTGCCACCATACACTGGCCGTTCAGGTCTGCATGTCGACCACATGGTGTGTGATCAGATTTTTCGGACATGTTCACAATGCTTACATGACCACCAAATGGAAAATCAGTTGGTATTTGTTATGTTTTTGTGTAAGCACAATCTTCATACAAGTAAACAGAAACAGTTTTGTTGCAAACAGAGCCTTCATAAGAAAAAATGCTTCTAAGTCAAAATACATACCCCCTTTTTCGTATTGCGTAAAATATACCCATAAATTCTGGACATCATATTTTTATTTTTTTTCACAACAATGAAACCAAACTTTGGCATATGTTTTAGCAATATATTCACAATAAAACCTATGAGTTTGAAGGCTGCATCTTGTTTTGTTTATTTTTGAGATTTTTTTTGCAAACCCATGCAAATGGCCAGTTTCTGGGGAGAGACTGGGGAGATAATGGCCAGTATAGAAAGAGTTAATAAGTAAACTAATATCAGAAGTAGGTATTTACCTTGTTTGCCTTCGCGTTCTTGATAGGCCGCTGCAGCATTTGTATCACTTCCCTTGACATTCAAAACGCCAATGTATTTCTGAAAAGAAAATAAAGATATTAGCCGAAACATCACACAACGTTTTGTTTACAGTGCCTGTTCTACGACCACATCTGATTGTAATTTAAATAAAGAAAAACTGTATCCATTTATTACTTCTCTATTTGTGTGTGTTTGTGTGTGTGCAGGGGCGGATCACATAATTTTTAAGGGGGAGTTTCCAAATTTCTTTTAGGGACAATTTGACGACGCGAAGCGTTTAGTTGAAGACGCGAAGCGTTCAACCTCCTTGGGGGGGGGGGGGGGGGGGGGGTCCGACAAATGTTGATAAAAACAAGGAAAATGGATCAATCTGAGCCAAGAAACATCCCCTAATACTCCTCCTTCCAAAAAAGTAAATATACTAAGAAGAAAAATTTGAATCACAAGGACAATTGATCGATCTGGCGCAACCTGAGCAAACTAATTAGCCAACTTCTTTCCAAAATCGTCACTTAGAATACAAAGGCCGGCTCCTAAGTGGTCCGGAACCCTCCGGATCCGCCCAGTGTGTGTGTGTGTGTGTGTGACCGATGCCCTTCTCTAAATTCTAATCGTTGCGTTTGCATGGTAATAAAGTTTTAATACTGGATATGCCCATGAAAAAATATCATTTCTTGTTCATGTCATTGTGTGTGTGTGGCCAGGACCGTGACTTCTGCTTGCCTCGACGTCTTCAGAAAAGACACAAAATGCCAGCAGGCGTATGTTCTTGGAGCACTCAGTATGCCGTCATCTGCAAACAAATAAATACAAATTATTCAATTGTGTAAATAAAGAACAATCATTTTAATATTACAACAAAAAATTCATATAACTGTAGTCTTCACCAGAGACATCCACTACACTATCTTTAAATAAAACTGCCGTAAAAAATTGAAATACTATAAAACTTACCCCCACTCAGATCTATTTGGGATTATTCAAGTTTCAACCATGAAACGATGCCGGTTTGGAGAGATCTGCTAGTTTGCCGCTGAAACTGAAATCAAAGGCGATCTTCAGAACTATTTCTAATCTTGTATTTGTGATTAATATAAAATACTGATCTTCCCAATAGAAGCTGATGTGTATACACATGACCAGGACAAGGTATTTTGTTACAGGGCATTTACGCAGACGTCGCAGTTCAAAATATCGTTTTAGATCTGATTTTGTACAGCAGCCTGTGTGATTCAGAATCGTCTGCCCTTTTTCGGTTTAACATTTTATGGACGATTCCTATGAGACTGCTCAATCATAACTGATGACAAATTCAGAAACAGATGATGGTTTCAAGTAGGCTACAGTAATGATTCGTTAAAAATGTCAAGCCACTCGTCGATCATTCACACTCAAAGAACCCAAGCCAAATCTGCTCTGGTTCCCAGCAGCTTTTTCCAACTGAGACCCTAATTGTTACGCATCTGCCGCGAAAAGATAGACCACAAACAAGCGGCACTGTACCATGCTTTCGTTTATGTTGCTAAACAGATTAAATGTGCATTGTAAATGTGCTTACAGCAAAGAAATGCATCCTTACTTACCGCAAAAATACTGGTACCACATTCATCGCACTTGTGTCTTCTTACCAAAACCTATCGATATGTTTGTTTACGATATATTGGTAATTACTAACCGTTAACTATTTTTCAAAAATCTGAAATGACTTTTAAGAATCAAAGAAAGATTCGCTAAAACGGTTGACTTCAGAAAATAAGCAATATTTTTCTGAACCATGAAATAAAAATCGAAAACTCCGTTTGATCTTTTATTTTGGTAGATTGATGACAACAGCCGGAACTGAAAGTACCAGAACCAAAAATTAAGGGCATTAATCAGGTAAACTAAGAAGATTGTCGTTCCTGGCGCGCACTTCACATGTCCGTCAAACAGTGTCCGAGTGAGAGAATTTTTTTTTTTTTCGCAGTTCGACAGTATATGAGGCCCTTCTTCATATCAAAGTGTAAAGGTTGCTGAACGATGTTTTTCCTTTTTGCTTGTTTAGTTACACTTTAAACCACGTAATCAACTTACCCACATTGCACCAGTTAGCGTATCCCTTTCCTATATAATACTTATTAACCTTGCCAGCTATCTGATCTGCCTTGCTGGCGACATTCACCCGAACCCTGGACCGCCACGAACTAAGAAACCTAGCGAGCTATCTGTTATACACATAAATGCTAGAAGTATCAGAAACAAATTAGATATAATAGAAACAGAGACTAGTACCCACGATATTATAACGATCTCAGAGACATGGCTTTCGGAGACCACTTCTAACTACGACATTCATCTTAACGGTTATCACCCCCCAATTCGTAAAGACAGACCTAACGACCCCCACGGCGGGGTAGCAGTATACGTGAAAAACAGTCTTGTGTGCAAACCAAGGCATGACCTTCTGATCCCCCAGCTTGAGGCCGTATGGGTTGAAACTAGATTAAACCAGGATACGCTGTTAATAGGTACATTTTATAGGCCGCCTAACTCTAATGTAGAATACTGGAAACTCATCGATCAGTCAATTAAAAATGTCGCCGCTTCAGAGCATATGTTTATTATTCTTGGTGATTTCAATTCAGATTTTACAAACAACCCGTCGCAGCATCTTCTTGATATTATCACTTTAAACAGTCTACAACAACTAGTTACACTTCCGACCCGCGTTACAGAAACAACATCGTCATGCATTGACCTTATTCTTACCTCGAGTGTAGACATCGTGCAAAGCATTAACGTTCTACCCCCTATTTGCAGCGACCATTCTGTGCCATGTGCGACAATCAAGAAACACATACATAAAACTCCTGCATCTAAAAGAACAATATTTAACTATTCCAAATTAAACAAAGAAAAATTCCTTATTGAATTGAGGAAAATCGACTGGATGAACATTGCAACGCTACACACTGTCAACGAAGCTGCCAGGTCATTTTCCGAAAAGCTGTTAAGTGTCGCAAGACTATGCATGCCAGTAAAGACAATAACTGTTCGCGATCAAGACGCACCATGGATGACAGAGGAAATTATAAAACTACGCGACAAAAAAAGATCAGTTCATGATACAGCAGTGCGACTAAACACACCTGAGGCCTGGGAACACTTTCGTATGACTCGCAATAATTATACTGACACAATTCGTAATCGGAAATTAGAAAATATAAAAGAATTAGACAAAAAAGTATCCAGTGGAGATAACTTTGGCACTAAAAATTGGTGGAAACTAGTTAAATCATTCTTATCAAAGAAAGGATCAAACCCCAATGAAATTCCTCCTTTGACGTCAAACGGAACAACCTACTATACTAACCTAGAAAAAGCAAACTTGTTCAACGACTTCTTTATCCAACAGTCCATTGTCGAAGACGATATGTCAGACATTCCTGAAGTACCAAGGCTTCCTTGCAGAATAAACAATCTCACACTTTCAGTCGAAGAAGTTAAAAATACGATTAACAAACTAGACAAAACAAAAGCAGTCGGTCCAGACGAAATCCACAATCGAATTTTAATTGAGAGCTGCGAAGTGATTTGTGACAGCCTAACTGCACTGTTTAATCGGTCTTTACATGAAGGACTTTTTCCGTCAGTTTGGAAAATAGCCCACGTTTCACCAGTTCATAAAAAGGGGAACAAAGATACATGTAGTAATTATCGTCCAATCTCCCTCCTAAGCTGTGTTGGCAAAACACTAGAGAAATGTATACAAATTCATGTCTTTGACTACTCAACACAAAACAATATCATTACAGAGTCGCAGTCCGGTTTCATCCCTGGAGACTCAACTGTTTACCAGCTTCTTACAATATACAATGACATATGCAAATCACTCGATAATAGAATAACTACCCAAGCAATCTTCTTTGATATATCCAAAGCATTCGATAGAGTTTGGCACCGGGGCTTATTGCATAAACTCGAAGCCGCTGGAATTAATGGGCCATTATTAAACTGGTTTACAGACTACCTAACAGATCGAAAGCAAGCAGTTGTATTAAAAGGCAGTAAATCAACTTATCTTCCAGTAGTAGCGGGAGTTCCTCAAGGTTCAGTGCTTGGACCCTTGCTCTTCCTAATTTATGTAAACGACATTGTACGTGATATAGAATCTACGATTAAGCTTTTTGCTGACGACACTAGCATGTACTTGTCTTTAGCCAATCACAACATCCGTGCCGAAATTTTAAACTCAGATCTTGAAAAAATTGTAAATTGGGCAGAAACATGGAAGGTAGCATTTAACCATGCAAAAACTGAATTGGTGAACTTTTGTACACAAAGAACCCCTGATATCGCAGATCTAAACTTTGGCAATACCATCCTTGAAAGTTCCCAAAATCACAAACACTTAGGAATAATAATACAAAACAACTGTAAATGGGATGAACATATAAAATCTCTTGTTGCAAAGTGCAGAACTCTCGTAGCTTGCTTGCGTACATACAAATATAGACTGAGCCGAAAATCATTGGAAATTATGTATAAATCCTTCATTCTACCACACTTTGATTATTGCGACATAATATGGGACAATTGTAGCAAAACCCTAACAGATGAACTCGAACAGTTAAACCTAGACGCAATACGAACAATCATCGGAGCTGTCCGCGGAACCAGTCACTTTAAGCTTTACGGAGAATCTGGACTCCAATCATTATCTGAAAGGCGTAACCGTCATAAACTAACAATGTTCCATAAAATTACTCACGACAAGACCCCCCCATACCTACAAGCAGCACTCCCACCTCTCGTAGCAGCCAACAACCCCTACCACAGACGCCGCCCCTTAGAACGAAGTATACCCCCACATCGAACAGAAACGTACAAAACATCCTTTTTTCCTTCGACAACAGTACTCTGGAACCAACTACCTGAACAAATACAGTTAACCGACTCCCTCGGGGAATTTAAACATTACTTAACAAAAGACGACACACAAATTCCCGTTTACTTCTACAGTGGCAGTCGACAAACACAAATAATCCACACAAAAATGAGACTTAATATCAGCGATCTAAAGAAAGACTTAGTCGAGCGACACCTTGCGGAAAATAGCGTATGCGACTGTGGTGATGGAACAGAAACTGCAACACACTTCTTACTAGAATGCCGTTTACACTTAGCTGCAAGAAACAACACAATCAACAAACTAACCAACAACTTCATACACACAGATATTCTACTTCATGGAAACCCCTCCTTGCAAACAAAAATTAACAAAAAAATCTTTTTAACAGTGCAGGAATTTATTGGACAGTCCGGCCGTTTCGAACAGATAAACATGTAAAGTGAAAACAAAATCGATACGTCTACTCGTCTCTCTCTCTCTCTCTCTCTCTCTCTTTCTCTCTCTCTCTCTCTTTCTCTCTCTCTCTCTCTCTCTCTCTCTCTCTCTCTCTCTCTCTCTCTCTCTCTCTCTCTCTCTCTCTCCCTCACTTTCCCCCTCCCTCCCTCCCTCTCTCCCTCCCTATCTCTTACTCGCTAACACCATCAATATTATATATGTATTCTAAAACTGATTTTTGTTTTGATGTACAATTTTCATTCAATTTTCTTTTCATGTTTACTTGCTTTTCATTTAAACTGTACCCTCCCCAATCACATAATTCACCTCCCCCTCCTTCCTTCCTTTACTGTCTTTCTTTATCATCATTATGCAACGTTCTTTACGTTATTAATAGATTTGGTTTATTGAGACAAATTTTTCAGCCGTTACCGCCTTATGTTGTACTGTCATGCAGGAACACCACTATAAGCTTCTAGCTTGTTGCTGTTTCTGTGAACTTTGTATACATGTCATGATTGTAACCTTTGTTAAAATAAACTTATTTGCAAATGCATAAAGCTAGGATTCCATTCTTACGGCTGCGGTGCGGCTCCGGCGACGGCAGCGGCGACGGCAATTTGAAAAACATTGATGAAAGAAGGGATGACCCCATTCACACGGGTGCGGTACGGCGACGGCGACGGCGACGGTCCGGCGTGCGTGCGTTTTTTCAAGAAAGCTCCATGTGGCTTTCTGGACTGCCGTCGCCGGACGCCGTCTGGTATTTTGTGGGCGTGTCTCTTTTCCCGCGTTTTTCTCAGAGCCTTTCCGAGCACAAAGAGACGAAAATACTGCTGAAACCTTTCGCCATCGAGTTGCAGTTCTTGAACAAGATGGTGATGGGTTCCATACTGCCGTCTTTTCTCCAAAATGGCATGCACCCACCAGCGATGTCGTCTCTTTTGGCGTTTTTTCATTTGGCGGTACGCTAATAATATTAACATAAATTGTTCTTCATTATAAATGACAGTTTGCATGAGACGAGACCAATGTGGAGCCATGGCGGCATTGGCGGGAAGAGAACATATCCGGACGACGTCGCCGTTATATACGGTTCACGACGATGCGTTTTTCTCGCCAGAGCCGGATGCCGTTGCCGTCGCCGGAGCCGGAGCCGCACCGCAGCCGTAAGAATGGAATCCTAGCTTTACTCGGTGAACACGACGCATATAACTTAGTCGTTTGCGGAGCAGCGTATAACGTTTTGGTCTCCCCCCCCCCCCCCCCCCAAAAAAAAAAAAAAAAAGAAACCCCGTTTTCCTTTTTCGTCATTTTTCCGTATTGCATGGCCAGCATGATGGGGGAAAGCGGGAACCTTTAGGCCTTAAACGATGAATTTTAACGAATAAAATATTCTCTATTGATTGGAACTTGTAAAACCCTAACAAATAAGCTCAGTGTCCTAAAACAACTCTCTTCGCGAACATTCTGGTATGTAGTTATTTCCCTTGAATATGAATGTAAGGTTTACGAAAGGAATCGTCTAAAATAGAAAACTATCGCGCTTCCCCCCCCCCCCCCCCCCCCCTGTATGCAGACGCTGTAATTTTGAATACAAAGCATAAAGGTCGATTGTTCAGGGTACTTATGGGCAGTTTCAGCGGCACAGACGACGCACTGCCTACTATTAATGCCGCGATAGGGATTATGACGAGTACTTGGCCTGTTTTCTTTTCATGCAACGTGTAGCGGGCTGGGATAATCTGCAGTGCGTCGTCGGTCCTGCTGAAGTTACATATGTGAGCGGAGCCCCTTAGTTTTTAACGGCAGCGTTGCAATATCTTCAGAAAGAGCAGTGAATGGCCTTGTTTCTTCGACACGCTGTACTACGCACAGCCCAACGACAGGGGAGTAGCTGCAGCAGCGTTACGCTGAACGTTGCACACTTCGCACACGGCATATGAACAGCATGTTTTGAGGTTATACGCTGTTCGTACGCTCTGCGCTTATACGTAAAGCCGCTAAGTATTCCTCAAGACCTCGGCCCCAGGAGCGCAACTCTTATTGATTATTTTCAAGGGCTGCAACTTTTAGTGTTTCTTAGGAGCGCAACTCTTATTGATTATTTTCAAGGGCTGCAACTTTTAGTGTTTCTTAGGAGCGCAACTCTTATTGATTATTTTCAAGGGCTGCAAAAAGATGTTAACGAATGATATTTTGTATTAGGTTATTGACACAGATGCGAGATTGAACTACAAGTCTAATCTATGCTTCATCTCTGGAACACAGAGGATGACACAGAATCGCTCTGCTTATTTTTAATATTTTTTAAAGTGTTCTATATTTTTGTTTTAGAAAAACAATCGCTCCATGGCATCTGGTTTTTAATCACCAGGCGTTTAAAATTAGACATAAGCACAGAGCTTCGGCATTAACCCATTTCTCAGATGACCTGTTTGTCGCGAAAATCAGATCAGATACAAGAATTCTAAATGGAACCGGAAGCAGCCGCTCCAACAGTGACAGTGCAGAACCGCTAACCTTGTAGCTCATATTCATTTCCCAAAAGTAAATAAGATTTGGTCTTTTAGGAATACAGTGGAATGAATTCTGAAATGTCGAATAGAATTAAAAAAAATCCCGTTGAATAATTAACAGAATACACTTTTTTTTAAGGAGAGAAGCAAATAGTCAAGGACAATGCCTTCCTTTGTCTGAAAGAAAATAATGGCAACATTTTAACATGTTTGTCTTGTCATTACTAGGACAATCTTAGGCCAAAAAAAAAAAAATAGGTCTGTTTACGGTAACCCGACCGACCCTATTTTTTTTCGCGCGACCCTAGACTTTTTTTTGGCATTTGGGGGAAAAAAAAATTAAAAAAAAATCTTTTTTTTTTGTGCAAAATAACGTAAAAATATGGTTTTTTGGAGAAAAAAAAAAAATCCCGACCTACCGACCCTATTTTTTTGGCCTATGTTACCGTAAACAGACTTTGTTTTTGGGGGGCCTTAGGGCTAATCTTAGATAAGCCACAGCATCATTAATTTTCTCTTTTTTTCTGTTGTGTCTTTTGTTTGTCCACTTAAAAAGGCCGTTGGTTCTTGTGAATATTTTGTTTTGTCCTAATTAAACGTTCCCAAAATGTAACGGTTCTTGTTGTTTGATTCCTGATTTGGAACGTTAGCAGTTTACATGTTTCGGATTCTGACAGTTATATTAGTTATAGTTCTAAAACACATTTTCCGTCTTGAACTTTCATTTCATTTTCTTCATAATGTACATACCCAACAACTTTCGCACTGCGTCAAATGGGATCCTTGCGAATGAATGAACGAATACAGAATAGAACATCTTCCCCGCAGTTTTTTTCTCGATAAATGCTTTGAATTAGATGTCATCATTTATTAGGCTTTTACCACATCTTTTAATCAAATTGGTTGACATTTTGGCCAAACGCTCTTTGATTCAGTCCGGACAATTGGATTGCATTTCAGCTTGGAAACTTCAACCTTAATTAAATTACAGAAAATCGGCCGTATGTTTGCATGCTTCGCGAAGACAAGCGCGACCCGTCTTGGTCTTCGAGTTACGGCTAGCCTCACTAGTCTCGGTGACGACTGATCCCGGGTTTTGAGTTTTAATTTTACATTTAGTCAAGCTTTGACTAAATGTTTTAACATAGATGGGGAATCGAAACAAGGGTCGTGGTGTATGTGTGTGTGTGTGTGTGTGTGTGTGTGAAAATTGCTCGACCAATCTCAATAAAACTTTACATGAGAGTTTCTGGGTATAATATCCCCAGACGTTTTTTTTTAAAGTTATTTCCATAAATGTCTTTGATGACGTCGTATCCGGCTTT
The DNA here is from genome assembly GCF_037325665.1 of Littorina saxatilis. Taxonomy (NCBI): domain Eukaryota; kingdom Metazoa; phylum Mollusca; class Gastropoda; order Littorinimorpha; family Littorinidae; genus Littorina; species Littorina saxatilis. The sequence continues at coordinate 46,332,094 of NC_090250.1, forward strand.
TTGTGAAAGTTGAGGCCGCACTGTCACGTCCTTCAATGCAGCACCGCCCTGATATGGCCCTTCGTGGTCGGCTGGGCGTTAAGCAAACAAACAAACAAACAAACTGTCACGTCCTAATGTTTCGATCAAATGGATTGAAATTTTGGTCAAGCAATCTTGGACGGAGGCCAGACTTTGGTATTGAATTTCAGCTTGGAGGCTTAAACAATAATCAACGAGTTTGGTCATTAAAAATCTGAAAATTGTATTTTTTTTTATATAAAACGATTCCAAAATAATCATTGCTATCGTATTATTCATCATTTTCTGATTAAAAAAACCATATAAATACTAGATGATTACCCGCTTCGCCGGGTACCGGCTTCGCCGGGAAGAAGTAGAGCCGAATACCAGGCTGCGCCTGGGACCCGGCTTTGCCGGGTGTACGCCGGCTTCGCCGGGAAGAAGTAGAGCCGAATACCAGGCTGCGCTTGGGACCCGGCTTTGCCGGGTGTACGCCGGCTTAGCCGGCGCACGAAGGAAAGGAGATAAACGCGCAAAACACTGGAGACCTTCTAAAAATAATAGCGTGCAGTGACCTTCTAAAAATAGTAACGTAGTAACGCGAATATGGATTGACGCCACACGGAGGAAGGGAGATAATCGCGGCTGAAAACACTGGAGAAGATAAGGAAGAGTTACTGGTAGTGGATCCCGACAACAAAAAACAAAAAACAAAAAAAATCGGTTCAGCGCGCACAGCGCTGCGCGCTGAGAGCACGTGTTGAAATATCTCATCGATGAGGTTGTGTCCGGGGTGTAGCTGAATACGGTGTCCAAATTTCAAAAAGATCCACCGAGAACTTTGGCCGTGCATCGCGAACAGACAGACAGACAGACAGACAGACAGACAGACAGACAGACACTAGTCGTATATATATATACAGCATGACTTCCCTTCTTTGTCTCTGTTAATCTAGGGAGAAAATATCCAGCGATATTTCTCCGTAGGCCTAAAGTTCGGCCATGACCTAGGCAAAATAACTTGCGCAGCCGCAGAAACAAGAAAATGGAAATCTTATGAAGCCGTCATCAACACGAACACAATGATTGCAGAAGCAAACTCTGTACAGGTCTACACGACCGAGACACTTCTTCTTCTTCTACGTTCCCGGACGACCGAGACACAAGACTGATTATTTCACAGCTGCAAAGGGTAAGCTTACTCACGTCAGGTCTTCACTGACAAGCTAGGAACAGGCGGAAAATTCCAAACAAAAGTAAATGACGTCAAAGTCTCTTTCGCTTTGCGTGTAACTTTGTCATGACGTCTTTTTGTGACGAAAGTATACGCGACAATTTGTTCGCTTCCGGTGTCATTTTAGAGTGAAAAGCAACTCAAAAGAAGGAGCTAAGCCTCTGTCTTGAAACAGCTGAAACACTCTTTTGGATTGCCGTTTCAATGTTAACCAAAAAGTTAAAGAAAAAAACAAGGTTCAGTTGCGAACTGACAGCGGATTGAGCATTTATTCCTGTTGATGAAGGTATGATTGAAGCTTTATTCTCTCCGTCAACCAACAAGACTAGATTTGTAGCAGACGAAAAACAAAGTGTGCGTTTTTCCTGTCTTGTGAAGGCGATTATGTCGTTATAAGTGATCTGTACGTTGTAATGACATTTCAAAACAAAATTTAGCTTTGATGCGTCACGGGATAATAAGCTTATACGTTTTTATCCGTGGAATTGGTTTTTTTCGTCTCGGCAGGGTGAATGAATTCATTATGTCTTTTCCGGAACTGGACAAAACTGGCCTTGCCAAGACTGAAACAAAATATAGTTCTACAACTTCTAGGCTTGGGTTGATTGCCCATGGTGAATTTCCAATGATTTGTTGCCACATCCCATGACAAATTCTCTTTACTTTGGTCATGCCATATATACGTTACAGTTCCGTCCATCCATGGTATCGCGTGATATTTTGTCTCGACGGGGTGAAAGAATATAATGACGTCACTCTCGGCAGAGCCTCGAGTGACGTCATCATATTTATTGACCCAGTCTCGACAAAATATCAGGCGATACCATGGATGGACGGAGCTGTAACTTATACATATATAGACTAGATGATTACCCGCTTCGCCGGGTACCGGCTTCGCCGGGAAGAAGTAGAGCCGAATACCAGGCTGCGCCTGGGACCCGGCTCTGCCGGGTGTACGCCGGCTTAGCCGGCGCACGAAGGAAAGGAGATAAACGCGCAAAACACTGGAGACCTTCTAAAGATAGTAACGTGCAGTGACCTTCTAAAAATAGTAACGTAGTAACGGGAATATGGATTGACGCCACACGGAGGAAGGGAGATAATCGCGGCTGAAAACACTGGAGAAGATAAGGAAGAGTTACTGGTAGTGGATCCCGACAACAACAAAAACAACAAAAAAAATCGGTTCAGCGCGCACAGCGTTGCGCGCTGAGAGCACGTGTTGAAATATCTCATCGATGAGGTTGTGTCCGGGGTGTAGCTGAATACGGTGTCCAAATTTGAAAAAGATCCACCGAGAACTTTGGCCGTGCATCGCGAACAGACAGACAGACAGACAGACAGACACTAGTCGTATATATATATAGATGTCATATTCGGATTAAAAATAAGCTCTGAAAATTAAAAAACAGGAAAATTATGATTAAAATTTAATTTCCGAAATCGCTTTAAAAACAAGTTCATCTTATCCTTGTCGGTTCCTGATTCAAAAAACATATAGATATGTTATGTTTGAATTAAAACAAGCTGAGAAAGTTAAAAAGAATAGAGATGCAGAAAAGCGTGCTATCCTTCTCTGCACAACCACTACCGCGCTATGAAGGCTTGTCAATGTCACTGCCTTTTCCACGAGCGGGGGACTGACGATGCTATACGGTCTTGGTGAAAAAATGCAGTTTCATTCTGTTAGTTCGACAGCTTGACTAAATGTAGTAATATCGCCTCACGCGACTTGTTTAGTTTCAGGCCGATAGATTGACAGAATGTTTTGATATTACTTCACGCTACTTGCAATTACTGTGCAGACATCGATAACTCTCTCGCAAAACAAGTCGGACGTCTCGCGATCTCCATTTGTTGTAGTTATTATTGTTGTGGTCGTTATTGTCGTAGTCGCCATCGTTGATATTTCAAAAGGGCAAGAATCGCTAGGCAACGGTGACCCCACGATTCTGAGGTTTAAAACTGAAGTGTTAGTGAATCAATGTATTTCAGGCGTTCACTCTTTCTTCATGTAACCGAGTGCCGAAACACTACGATCACCTCGGGAGGCGAAGTGCAATCAAACAGGATTGAAAATGTTAGGGCTAATTTTTTAGCCTTATAAAAACTGTTATGCAAACCCGAAGGTTTCCATGAACATACAGACAATCGGAAACCACCAGACCCCGTCACAAACAGAATTCCACAATCCAGAGGTGTTGACTTAAAGGCCAACAACTCGGGTGCAGAGTCTGCTGTGAAAGGAGCGGTAGCCTCCCCTGTCACATTCATATGCGCTTTTCTTCCACACCCCCCCCCCCCCCCCTCCTCAAAACTATGCATCAGAAAGTGGAACGCAGAAAGCAAATACAACCGGAAACAATAGTCAAGCTTCGCTTTGTTGACAGGAGGCAAACAGAGTGAAGAGAACAGCCGTGTTAGAGGCCGTCACGAAGGTCCGTAGACAATATTTGTAATCAATAAAAACAATGTTTTTGTGGTTTAAAGTACCGAACATTTTCTTTGAAAGACGATACACACACAACACACTTGCAATAAATATTTGAGGCAGGCGGGCTCTTTTTCTCAACCTTTGTCTTTGTAAATAAATGTTGAGTGAAAACCTTCTACAAAAACGCACCATGACGAACAAATACTCCGCTCGTCTGGTAATCTAGCAGTACAAAGGTAGTTTTGTGTTTAGCTCCTACATCCTGTGGACTGGGTGGCCGAGTGGTAACGCACTTGCGCTCGGAAGCGAGAGGTTGCGAGTTCGACCCTGGGTCAGGGCGTTAGCAATTTTCCTAACCTAGGTGGGAGGGTAACCCGGCCTTCTCTTTGCTCGCGCTCTGCGCATATCTGCTGGACCTTGGCCACTGAGCACGCGTACTTGCACAAGGCTAAGTGTCATTAGGATTACAGTTTCTGAAAGGTTAGGGTTATTGATTCTGTGCAACATTTTCTATTGTTTCTCTGTTTTCATTATATTACATGCATTTTTTGGGGGGTCGTGCATTTGCAGATGGTCGCTGGAAAACATTGATTCCGGACAAGGTCCGCAAAAGCATATTTTCTCTGGGGCCCGAACCAGCACTCAGTAGCCCATCCTGACCTCAGGTCAAAATGAGTTCGGCTCATTCTCTCCCTGACAGGATGCCTTGAGTTTCCTTGTCTGGCAAGGAAACCGATTTTTTTTTTTAACATATTTAGAGCTTTTTGTAATGTGTTAACTGTTATGGATGTAAGCAGATTCGCGATCGTCGATAATGATTTTTCATGGTGTTTTGTCATTTTTAATTTACAGAGGAATTTTTATTTTAGACAGTTTCAAGCGAGCTATTTTTCGCAGATGTATTTACTGTGCAAACAACTCTAAATATGACATAAGTGTCACGTGATAATCAACCGTTTGGTTTTGGCGCTGGCTGGAGCAGACGATTTTTTTGACAGTGATGCAACCATATATTACGGTCTCCTTCCGGCAGCAGTCCCAAAATTTCGACTTGTTTTGACCTTAGAACAATGTCTTTATCATAACTGTGAAGAACAGAACGGAGATCACTGTCGAAGTCGGCCAATCAGCAATAATTTTCGTCTCGCGAACACTGCTCGTGAACAACATATGGGAGATCACTCTGTATTCTGGTTTTGATAGATTCGCGTAGGACTGTCGCGTCCGGTCAGAGAGACAACTGGCGATAGCCGTGGAGCGAGGATTATCAGAATGTCAGTAGCCTTGTTGGATCATTTGCAAAGTAAAACGTTTTGCTGAATTAATTTCGCAGATTGCCATGGGTGCCAGTTACTCAATTAACTCAAGCAAATACAATCCGTATAGAGAAAACTAGCTTTACAGCAAACGAAAAGCAGTCTCAGGCAATTTACTAAGTGAAGCGTTTTCACTGAGGGAGAATGTATTTTAAGAACCAAGGACTGCGACATCGACGGTGGTAAAATATCTCGATTTTTGTTTCATTCGTTACACGTCTTTGATGCTTCGGCAACTACACAACACTGAGGAAATCACCTTTAGAATATTTTATTCAGTGTTAAACTGATTGATCATACTAGGCCGTGCGGACATAAGCAGGAAATTACCCTCATTAAGTACTGACATTAAAGTTGCAGATACTGATTAAAAGCTAATTAGAGATTAGACAATTGATTTCCCCCAAGTTTTTGTAACCTTTTAAAACAATTCGACATGAAGTCGGGACTTCACGGTGCTATTGTTTTAGCGGCTGTAATTGTCTTAAGTGATGCTTCTTTGGAGATTAGGTCACAGATGTTTAACGTGAAAACGTCACAAGACGTGACGCAATACGAAAAAGTGACGTCAGCATCCTGTGAGTTGATGTGTGTGAAGGAGTGCGTCGAGCGCTCCCATTGTGACTCCTGCACCTACGTGAGTGACAGTGGGGAGTGTTTTCAGAACGTGCAAACCACGACAGCAGCCGAGGGAGAACTCAAAGTCTACAGAAAACCACGTAAGCTTCTTTCTTGTCTATCTGTACAATTATAAAACTGTCAACTCGCGGAGTTCATTTTTTGCTCCGCTGATGAAAACAAAACTGCACGATTAATTAGCTCAAAACCGAAGCAAGTTCCAAGAGCACAACCTTGCTTTGTCACTTAGAGGAGTGGTGTTTTGCCAAAGGAAACCATCCCTGAAGTAGAGGAGTAGTGTTTTACCAAAGGAAACCATTCCTGTAGTAGAGGAGTGGTGTTTTACCAAAGGAAACCCTTCCTGTAGTAGAGGAGTGGTGTTTTACCAAAGGAAACCATTCCTGTAGTAGAGGAGTGGTGTTTTACCAAAGGAAACCATCCCTGCAGTAGAGGAGTGGTGTTTTGCTAAATGATAACAATCCCTGCAGTAGAGGAGTGGTGTTTTACCAAAGGAAACCATCCCTGTAGTAGAGGAGTGGTGTTTTACCAAAGGAAACCATCCCTGTTGGCCGACATTATGCCCGTAATTATTTATGATTGAAGATAGATGAAAGGAAAAAGAAAGAAAGAGAGAAAGACAAAATAAAGAAAGAAAGACTCAACTCAACTCAAGACTCAAAGACAAGGAAAATTGCCTCGCAGTGTCAGGCGGTTTAAAACGAAAGAAAGAAAGAAAGAGAACTAGATAAACAAAGAAAACTGAGAGTGAGAGGTAGAAAAGAAGAAAAACAGAATAGACGGAAAGGCAGAGCAGACAGACAGAGCAGATAGAGAGACCGACAGAAAGACAGACAGAAGGAATGAGAGAAAGAAAGACGAACAGAAAAAGGAAAGAAAGAAAGAATGAGGGAAAGAAAGAAGGAGAGCAAAAGTAAAAATAAAAGAAAGAAAGATAAAAAGGACGAAGGAAAAAAGAAGATCTGCCAAGACACATGATTTTGATCTTGTATGCAGTTTCTCGATTTTGTTTTTGTTTAAATTTCAACTTTTGTCTCTTTGTAACAGCCGTGTGTGACCAATCGAATGCTGTGGACTACTCCATATTCAACGTTACGTGGCGTTCGTCGGGACAGGAGGGGGACGTCCGATGCAACGACGACGACTACATATACGTCGAGGGAAGCCCCACCGTGTATTGCTCTTACGAGGGACTGTGGGTCAAATACCTCGGCACTTGTCGTCAACGGATTTGGAGAAATCCAACAGGAGTGAGTGAACTTTGTTAACATTCTATTGAATTGGTACTCTTGGCAAAACAACTAAAATACAACATAAAACAGAAACTAAAGAAATAAAAGAATACAAAAGTGTGTTGAATGCACATATATTTTAAGTAATCCTTGCGGACTGTAGCTCTCCGTGTATTCTGTCTTTGTTTTTGTTCACTTCTACTTTTGTCGCCATTGACAGCAGTGAACCTTGCACGCATTTGCAAGATATGACCACAAATCTGAGTACCCACATGCGGAGTTTCGTTTGCTGGCGCTATGAATGGCTTCTAGCTCTGAAATAAAAAGTCGATTAG
>NC_090250.1:46344283-46406783 GCF_037325665.1 Littorina saxatilis
TTAAAGCAACAGCATGACAAAAAGAACTGTTTTGACAAGCCGCCATTATACCAGAATTAACAATAGATAATCGTGCAGTCTTGATTTCCAAAGGACACAAAATTAAAGCAACAGCGTGACAAAAAGAAATGGTTTGACAAACCGCCATTATACCAGAGTTAACAATATTATCGTGCAGTGTTGACTTTCAGCTGAAGTGTTCCACTTTTAAACAACATTTGTTTAATTAGTCTTGAAAACTGTGTGATGAACTATATAACCATTTGTAGTTGTACACCATGCGCGCTACATTTGCTAGTAGAATGACATAGTAATTCACACACTGTCCACAAACATTGTAGTTGAGTGTTCAATTAGCAAAACCACAAACCTGCAAACTGTTATGTAGTATATTCATTTATCACCCCATCTACCCCAGTTACAGTCTACATCCCTTCTAAAACTATTCACTGACATTCTGCCATCCGACTGATGACAATTATCAACTACGGCGATTAACTGGATGTAGATTTTTTTCCATGAGCCTGTTTGGATAACTTACAAACAACATACAATCCCCCCCACCCCCTCCTCGTCCCCACGTTCTGCATCTCTGCGCTCAGCATCTGTTATTGTCAAACTGAAAGTTGTCAGTATTACTCCTCTTCCTCTTCTTTGGCCCATAACCGTCGTATGTTGCTGACATTTTCATTTGGGCAAGGTCCATTGTGGCCTCTTCTCTTGCAAGCCGAGGTGGTTGTATCTCGCAGTTGCAACCTGCCAGCAACGCTTACACATCTGTCAAATGAAAAAGGCAGCAAAAGTGAGACATTTTATTGACAAATCTCCTCCCCACCCTCCTTCACATCATCCTTTTCCTCTCCCGCGCACATCACCTCCCCCCCTCCGGGCTACTATAATGACAAACAGGGGCGGACGAGGGGGGGCACAGGGGGCACGTGCCCCCCTCCCCGAAAAAAAAAAATTGGAAAGCTGATTCTATGACCATTTCTAAGTTCAAATGGCACCAGATGGCACCATTTTGCTTCTTTGGGCCAAACAAATTTCAGGGGGGGCATGCCCCAGGACCCCCCTAGCAAATTCGGGCGCGAAGCGCCCATCACATTCACTTTCGATTCAAAGTGCACACCCCCTTACAAAGCAACTGATCCGCCCCTGACAAACGATTACTGCTGCTGATGATGATACTAACACTACTGCAACGAAAATGATGTAAAGATGTTGCTCGTTTTAAAATATACCTCTTCAGCCCGAGAAAAGAAAGGAATGAAAAAATGTTGCACGCTATTTTGGGCTGTGTCAGTGAAACATACCTTGTTTTGGGCCCTTGAACATAAAGGGGCAGTGGTGGCGAGTATCCCTCAGACTGTGTGCTGCAGCTGTTGTCGCTGCCTGTCCCACTTCGAATCAGTCACATTTCTGTCAAATACAATAGGACATAATACTTATTCCGATGGTTGGAAGCACAAAGAGACCGGAGAACAATCCTCCAGTATAATATCATACTGTTCTAGATCTAACACGCTGTCAGTGCTCAAGACCACAAGTCGAGTCACTCATTCTAGATCAAGACAACTATCTCTTTGTATTAGAAACATGCTAAATGCATCCATAAATATCATGATGAAAATAGCAGAAGTGAATAGTCAAGAAGTCACGGTGGAAGTAGCGAACAACAACAAAACTATAATAAATGGGCATTTGAACTATGGCATTTTACTTGCTAGCTCCGTAATGCAAGTGCACATTGGAATACCCAAATCAGTCAGAAAATCAGTGTTGTCGTTGTAAATTCCCATACACCTATTGAGAGAGAGTCATTTCAGACCGGAACGCAAAACTGCCAACAACAAAAATGAAACAAACAAACCAACTTACTGTTGCTTCGGATAGTTGAACACGTCGGCAGCTCTCATCGCCATTTTCCCCGACAAAGGCCAGGGAAATAATGATACAATAAGCTTAGTTCTGATTGGTTAACCGCAGTCAGGATTACAAAAGGGTGAACGCGATTGGCTAATGGACATAGAGCGCTAAACCATGCAAACTCGTTTTGAGGCTTGCAAGGAAGTAAGTCCAGTGCAAACCTGAAAACCAAAAGTCCCTGGACTTGCTTCCATTTGCCGATTTTTATCCTTCGATTAAATTTTTTTTAGTGGACTTACTTCTTCAAAAAGTCCATAAATATTGATCGCACATCTTAGAAATTTTGACACAAGATGCGCCTTTTTCCCCTCTGCATTATGCTATGAAAATCTCATTTTTACCGAATTTGGACTTACTGCCATCTGCCAATACACGGCAGACTTGTGAAACTTGTGGAGACTCAGACAAGTCTCGACAAGCGAGAGAGTGTAGGGCATTGCCTGATTGGACAGTTTTGTACCACATACCAGAAGGAACAGTAACGAAGCATGCTGCTGAGCAGCTCCGGCAACAGTATAGTATGCCGGTTTTCTTATCCGACGTCGTCATTGTGTCATTGTCACAATATACCAGAAATACCTGATGAAAATGTGTTTTTAACTTGAGAGACCACCCATATGATAAATTTTCGTTCTTTATTTGGTGTTTAACGTCGTTTTCAACCGTTCAAGGTTATATCGCGACGGAGGGAGGGGGGGGGGGGGGGTGGGGCGTGATGGGATAGAGCCACTTGTCAATTGTTTCTTGTTCACAAAAGCACTAATCAAAAATTGGCTCCAGGGGCTTGCAACGTAGTACAATATATTACTTTACTGGGAGAATGCAAGTTTCCAGTACAAAGGACTTAACATTTCTTACATACTGCTTGACTAAAATCTTTACAAACATTCACTATATTCTATACAAGAAACACGTTTTCAAAGTCTTATTCTTATTCCATATAAACGCCAGATTAGATCTGAGACGGTGAGCCACGAGAAGGAGTGTGTCTTTAAAACAGACGTAAAAGAATGCAGCTGATTAGTTTGGTACATTACAGCGCCCCCAGCGGTAAAATTGTCAATCCAACTGCGCGTGCGCACTGACATTTTCGGACTCCTTGTTGATCGCAGATATAAAACTGTGTGGTGGTTTTACCGAAACTATTTCAGTGAGAATATTTATAAGATTTGACATTGAGAGCACATCCATACTTTGCTTGTCGTAATTAATTGATGTTCTTTTTGTTGTCGATTTTGTTTTCTTTTGTTGGCGGAGTCTTTTTGTTGTTGATGTATTGATTTATATTTGGAGCCGACGAACAAAACCTCATGTTGGATTTTGAAATAGAACAGACAGAAAATAAATGAACGGAAAACATGGCCTGCCTGCTCAATGATCTCCATCATTTTCCATCATTTTGTGATTTGCGTGATGCAGCGCTTTTTGGCACCCAGGGGGTCCCGCATCTCCGGCTTCGGCCATGGACGTTGATCAGGGGTCCCTCCCCTAGACCAATTGCCTTCTTGGGCTGTTGAGCTTGGTCTGCCCGTGGTTCTATTTCGGAGTTTTCCTTCTCCTAGACTGGTTACCTACCATGGTTGTCGAGTCCAGTCTACCCTCAATGATGAGAATGTAGGTTTTTGTAGTTTTGTAGGTAAAGACAAATAGACAGACAGATAGACAGATAGACAGACAGACACGAAGACAGACAGACGACACAAAGACAGACAGACAGACACAAAGACAGACAGACAGACACAAAGACAGACAGACAGACACAAAGACAGACAGACAGACACAAAGACAGACAGACAGACACAAAAGCACACAGACACATAGATAGATATCCAAACAGCCATCCATCTAAACACTTCTTTTTTCAAGGTCGAATTAAAAACAAAGGAAACAAGAACAGGAACACGGTGGAAAAGATGGATTTCGATTTGTTCACTAAGAACAAACTGAATTAAACAAATATTGGTCGCTGAAGCTTTCACCTTTCATATCTTGTAGAATCAACGCGATTGCTTGGGGTTTCAATAGGTTGTCTGTTTCAACGTCAATCGAACAATTATTGATCAAGAATACTAAAAGAAAAACTGTTGAGCGCTTGGAGTCTTTTTCTCATATATTTAGCATTCAAAACTACTCTTCCATAACGCAACAGAGTTGGCAAACAAGAAACACAAAATTAATTGACTGCACTTGGATTCACGCTACATCCATGTTTGTTGTCCTGAATTTATCCCACTGACCTTGAACATGGAATACACGGCCAATTTCTGGGTTTACAATCATCTTCTTTAAAGACAATTGGATGTCGTTTAACGGGTTCTTCTGGAAACCGAGTGAGCGGAGACAGTACCTTTTTTTTCTTTCTTTGAAAAAACCCATTAATGTTTTTGATCAGTTTGTATAAATGATGCGTGTGTTGGTGTATATGGCTGGATTGAAATGTTTCTTAACCGCAATGTCATCACAAATTCCCAACCTTGGGCAATTAAAGATTCTGTATTCTGTATTCTGTATTCAAAGGGAATACAAAAAAAAATGTAAAGAAAAAACATACAGTACGGGATATTCTTATTTGTGCTCTGCAGACGTCAGAGCCCAAACGGCTAGCAACATAATAATCAATGTGTTTTCGAGGTTTCTATGTCTCTGTTTTGTTTTTGTTCTTGTTGTTGTTCTTTTTTACCCTGAAAGTTACAATAGAAACAAAAGAAAAAGAAGATTAGAAACATCAGGAAATTCAAGGGGATTTCGATTTTTACCTGGGACAAAGTGATCGCCCAAAATACCTGTGTGTCTGAGACCTTCAAGGGTCTTAAACTGGCACTTCTTGAATCATGTTTAGGTGTTTTCAATAAGTATTCTGTTTGTATGTCAATCGAATTTTTAAAAATTTATTTACAATGCCAAAAAAAGGTGTTTAGAGTATAACCCTCAAATATTTTGAAAGAAACGCTCACATTACGCCCATTTTTAAGAAAGGCGATAGGAGTGCTTGTTCCAACTACCGTCCAATCTCTTTGCTGAGTTGTATTGGGAAGGTGCTTGAAAAATGTATACAAATCCGTGTGTTTGGTTATTTGAAAAATTATGATTTGATTACACACTGCCAATCTGGTTTTATTGCTGGTGATTCGACTGTTTATCAACTATTGAGTATATATGATGATTTTTGTGTTGCACTTGATAAAAACATTATGTCACAGGCAATATTTTTTGATGTATCCAAAGCTTTTGATAAAGTCTGGCATCGCGGTCTGCTCCACAAGCTTGAGGCGATAGGTATAAGAGGTCCCTTGCTTGTTTGGTTTGAACATTACTTGAGCGATCGCAGACAAGCAGTAGTATTGAAAGGAACCAAATCAAGTTATGCTACCCCTTCTGCTGGTGTCCCTCAGGGTTCTGTCTTAGGACCTCTTTTATTTCTCATTTATATTAACGATATTGGTGTTGGTCTTGAATCAGTGTTGAAACTCTTTGCAGACGATACGAGTATGTACTTAAGTTTAGATAACGATGATGTACGAGCAGAGATTTTGAATTCTGATTTGGATAAAATTCGCACATGGGCTTCTAAATGGAAAGTCACTTTTAATTGTCAAAAGACAGAATTGTTGGACATTTGTAGGCAACAAAATGTTTTACTTCCACCATTGTATTTCGAAGATGCACACTTAGTTGATGTTGAAAATCACAAGCACCTTGGCGTCATTCTACAAGGTAATTGTAAATGGGATTCCCACATAAAAAGTCTAATTGCTAAATGTAGAAAGTCAATTGCGTGTTTTGGTTTATTCAAGCATCGTTTAAACAGGAAATCACTTGAAGTTATATATAAATCCTTTATGTTACCATTGTTTGATTATGCGGACGTTATCTGGGATAACTGTACACAGTGTTTGGCAGACGAGTTGGAGACATTGCATCTCGATGCAATCCGAATCATTGTAGGTGCAGTACGTGGCACAAGCCACCAAAAACTGTATAACGAATCGGGTTTTGTGCCCCTGAAAGAAAGGCGACGTCGTCATAAACTTTTGCTGTATTATAAAATTGTAAATCGTTTAACCCCAGAATATTTATATTCCAAACTGCCGGTCCTGGTTTCCGATGTAAATCCTTACCACAGACGACGCCCTCTTGAACGTAAGTTTCCATTGTGCAGAAGTGAGTTATATAAATCTTCATTTTTTCCTTCAACGACAGCTTTGTGGAATAATCTTCCAGAAAATATACAACAAACGCAGTCAGTTGGTGAATTTAAAAGGTATTTGACCGATGGAGATGTTGTTGTTCCACCGTATTATTATTACTTCACAGCAGGTTGAGATTAAACATGAGCGATTTGCAACAAGACTTAGTTAACCGACACCTCTCTGATAATTTAGAATGTACGTGTGGAGCATGCCCGGAAGATTCTGAACATTTCTTATTACACTGTCCAAAATTTAAAGAACATAGAACCATTTTATTCAATAGTCTGCCAACACACGTTCTGGACTGCAAAACACTCTTGTTTGGAAATACTGATTTAACTATATCTTTGAACACGAAAATATTCTCTGTTGTACAAGACTATGTTATGTTAACTAATCGCTTCGGCTGATATTATATTAACTGTGCAATTGATGTAGCCAGGCATTCTCTCCCTCCCTCTCTCTCTCTCCCTCTCCCTCTCTCTCTCTCTCTCTCTCTCTCTCTCTTTCTCTCTCTCTCTCTCTCTTTACCCTATTTGTATAAAATATAATTAAAGATTATCAAGATAAGTGTTGAAGCTATCACTTGTTCGCCATGTTTTGCTATCTGAATGTGTATTGATTATAAGTTCAAGAACGTGTCCATAAGCAATCTGCTTGTTAACGTTCTCAATGTTGTTATTGTTTGAAACGTGTGTATGTGAATTTGAATAAACACGCTTAAACCAAACGCTCACAACAGAAGCAAAACAACTGACGGCCATTATGAATTGTGTCAAGTGGATTCGATTCTTGTTTTACTGTTTAGACTGTGAATGTCACACCACGAACTCATTCAAACGGAGCCGAACTTAGTTTATCAGGGTCAAAACAACTTACCCAGTTCTGCTGGAAAGAAAATCGCGTGCAACCAATCAACCAAAGAACAAGAAGACAAAAACAAACAAGCAAACAAACAAAAAGAGAAAAAAACGCGAAAAAAACCGAAAAAACCACCCTCAAACAAAATAACAAACAAACAAACACAAACCAAAAAGAACCCACTGTCGACATGATAACGATATCTCCGCGAGTTAAGGATGACAGTGAGTGTTCAATCAAATCACTGTCATATCATGTTAAACTTGACTTCTCATGTGGAGATCTATGCTATGATACCCAAGGCAACTAGACAGAGCGGATCAACAAATTCCGGACGGACAGACAGCCAGAGAGACAGACAGACAGACAGACAACCAGAGAGCCAGCCAGCCAGACAGACAGACAGCCAGACAGTCAGATAGACAGACAGCCAGACAAACTGAGAGACAGCCAGAGAGCCAGATAGACAGACAGACAGAAAGTCAGATAGACAGACAGATAGGCAAACAGACAGACAGACTGAGAGACAGCCAGAGAGCCAGATAGACAGACAGACAGCCAGAGAGAGAGAGAGAGACAGACAGTCAAACAGACAGAAAGACAGATAGACAAACAGAGACAGACAGACAGACAGACAGGCAGGCAGGCAGGCAGGTAGGTAGGCAGGCAGGCAGACAGGCAGGCAGACAGAACGACAGACAGACGAAGGAAAGTACAGTGGAACCTGCCCTGGCGACCACCTCTCGACAACGATCACCTGCCCATAACGACCACCCCAAAGGATCATCGACACAGCTTGCTCCTACAGCATTCACCTTACTATAACGACCACCTGTCAATAATGACCACTTTGCTTGGTCTCTTTCCTGGTCGTTATGGACAGGTTCCACTGTCAAAGAAAAGAAATGGAAGCGAAATGAAGACAGAAAGACCGACAGTACAGACAAACACACACACACACACACACACACACTAACATACTAACCACACACACACACACACACACACTAACATACGAACCACCCACACATACACATACACACACACACACACGCTCACGCTCACGCTCACACACACACACACACATGTTCATTCAAGCTAGTAATCGTCTTGATATTTTTTTAATTATCACATACGTTAATAAATGGAAACGTTTTGGTCAATGACTTTTTGACCTTTTTAAAGGAGTGCTTCTTTATTCTGTTCGCTGCCAGTACATAATAGGTGTGTACAAAGCATTACCTGTGTTTACATGAATTGACAACTCACAGTGTGCTCTTTATGTTTTAATGAATAAACCCACACACGCACACAGTGTTTGTTGTTGTTGTTCTTCTTCTTTGTTGTTAACAGAACGGTTTGTCGCCCGTTGAAGCAAGTTACCCAGGACGTCAGTTAACGTCCTTCTAGTGCTCAGCGAAAGGTTTAAGGGGAACACCAGAGATCCATGTTGTCAATGGAGACATCTCCTCTAGCAAACACTCGTGTGACGGTGGCCACGCTCAGAGTTGTGGCATAAGTTCCGATCAGCTGTCCATCGACATAGAACTGAAAATAAAAGCCAACCCAATGTTTGTTTACATAAATGCCTGTTTGTTAAAGACCCATTCCTCTTCACAGGAGGTTTCGGGAAACAAATCAAGCTTTTGACAAGAATAAAAACACACAAATATACTTACTCGATGACACACACTAGTTATTGCCTTCACATGAATGTTCTGACGCATACAGATCGCATGCATTACTACATTTAGCACTCGTAAACCATACACCGCTCCAATGGTTTATTCTAGACTGCCATCGTCGTTCGCGTATTCTGTACACCCGCCATTTATCGAGTCTACTCTGGTCGTTTGGCCTCGACAAAACTGAAGCAATTCCCTAAAGCACACAAGCAATCTAGTTTTATTGTGGACATTATCGCAGGCTCGCCAAGACGGTGCACTGGAAGAGGAGATAGGTAAGACTGTGCCGCAACCCATATTCACCTGTAAATCGTACCTCAACATCTTTCAGCGTCGTTGCCTTAAGTACCATTGAAAAGGCTTGCCCCACATGCACAGGAAAGGGAACAACCAGCTTTGATCCAATCCCACTCCAAACTCCATTTATCTCTGTTGACAGCCTGAACACATTTGTTTGACCGTCAAAGTTGAACCGAGAATCTGCGTGGAAGACGATATTTGCGCTGTCTTTCTGGAGGTTGATGTTAAGCCTGCAGCAAAAATAGTGGATAAAGGATGTGGGACTTCTACGTCTATACTTTTCATGAATAATTTGCCATTTCTTTGCCGCGGGTTTCTTTACTTGTCGAAATGGCAATGAGTGACGCAAGCTCAAACCATTTCTCGATCTGATTCCTTCTGTTTCATTCCTACTCCTCTCCGCCCCCCCCCCCCCTGCACACTCTCCCTTTCTCTGTGTCTCTCTGTATTTGTCTGTCTCTGTTCCTCTCTGTCTCCCCACGCTCTCGTTCTCCCTGTGTCTCAGATCTCTCTCTCTCTCTCTCTCTCTCTCTCTCTCTCTCTCTCTCTCTCTCTCTCTCTCTGTCTCTCTCTGTGTCTCTCTCTGTGTCTCTCTCTGTCTCCCCCCCTCTCTCTCTCTCTCCCCCCTCTCTCTCTCTCTCTCTCTCTCTCTGTTACCTGGTAGCTTGCAAAGGTGTGCCTCTCATGCAGACAGTCCAGCCAGGGACAGGAACTCTTGGCATCGGAAAACCGCCCGTGATCTACGGAGAGAAACACACACAAAAACCCATTAAATGAAGAGGGACAATGAATGTCTAGGTGCTTTGATGTTTTAAGTTTATGATGCTAAAACAGTCAATGTCCAGCTTCTTCTTCTTTCTTCATGGGCTGAAACTGCCACGGGTTTTTACATGTATGACAACCGGCACGGTTGGCCTAGTGGTAAGGCGTCCGCCCCGTGATCTTTACAAAATATATTATGGTGTTTATGAGAGTATCTGAGAAATATAGAAACTAACCATGAAATCTGCTTATACATTGGAAGTCTCCTCAAGAAGTACACATAAGGAAAAATAAATGTTCGAATGTAACCGTGCATAAAGGGAATTTGGTGGTGTATTGTAAATAAAAATATAATGGCCAACACTTTTGCTTGTCAAACGTGTATGTGATTAGTCGTTGTTGAAATTGCAATGTGTATACAGAGACAGACAAGTAGACAATAACAATAATAACAAGAAATTCCTCCGGGGTAGGAAAAACACCCCCGTCAAAGGGAAATAACCTTCTCAGTTGGTGGCAGTGACTGAGTGAGAATGGTTATTTCCCTTTGACCATGAAGATGTCCCTCTATAAGTCCTTGTATAATCTTAATCCACCAATAACTCCCTAACCGTGTGTTTGACTGGTCCCAATTTTTGTAAGGACCGTCTCAGGAATGTATAAAACCTGTTCACCAAGTTTGGTGACGATCGGTCCGTTCATTCTTGAGATCTATATGCGAACACAAACAAACAAACAAACAAACAAACAAACAAACAAACACATCGAGCGAAACCTATACACACCCCTATACCGGGGGTGTAATGATACGAGAATTTATAACGCGCACATATCTCACCACAAGGCGACTCAAGGCGCACAAGCAGACAGAAAGACAGAAACAACAAGTCGCGTAAGGCGAAAATACAACATTTAGTCAAGCTTAGTCGAACTCACAGAATGAAACTGAACGCATTGCAATTTTTCCGTAAGACCGTACACTCGTAGCATCGTCTGTCCACCGCTCGTGCCAAAGGCAGTGAAATTAACAATCCAGAAAAGCGCGGTAACGGTTGCGCTGAGGAGGATAGCACGCTTTTCTATATATCTATTCTTTTTAACTCTCTGAACGTGTTTTTAATCCAAACATATCATATCTATATGTTTTTGGAATCAGGAACGGACAAGGAATAAGATGAAATTGTTTTTAAATCGATTTCGGAAAATTAATTTTAATCATAATTTTTATATTTTTAATTTTCAGAGCTTGTTTTTAATCCGAATATAACATATTTATATGTTTTTGGAATCAGAAAATGATGAAAAATACGATAAACGTAATTTTGGATCGTTTTATAAAAAAATAAATTTAATTACAATTTTCAGATTTTTAATGACCAAAGTCATCAATTAAGTTTTAAGCCTCCAAGCTGAAATGCAATACCAAAGTCCGGCCTTTGTCGAAAATTGCTTGGCCAAAATTTCAATCAATTTGATTGAAAAATGAGGGTGTGACAGTGCCGCCTCAACTTTTACAAAATGCCGGATATGACGTCATCAAAGACATTTATCGAAAAAATGAAAAAAAATGTCTGGGGATACCATACCCAGGAACTGTCATGAAAATTTCATAAAGATCAGTCCAGTAGTTTACTCTGAATCGCTCTACACACACACGCACACACACACACATACACCACGACCCTCGTCTCGATTCCCCCCTCTATGTTAAAACATTTAGTCAAAACTTGACTAAATGTAACAAGTCGCGTAAGGCGAAAATACAACATTTAGTCAAGCTGTCGAACTCACAGATTGAAACTGAACGCAATGCAATTTTTCAGTAAGACCGTATACTCGTAGCATCGTCAGTCCACCGCTCGTGGCAAACGCAGCGACATTGACAAGAAGAGTGACCACTCCAGGGTAGTAGTTGCGCTGAGAAGGATAGCAAGCTTTTCTGTACCTCTCTTCGTTTTAACTTTCTGAGCGTGTTTTTTATCCAAACATATTATATCTATATGTTTTTGGAATCAGGAACCGACAAGGAATAAGATTAAAGTGTTTTTAAATTGATTTCGAAAATTTAATTTTGATCATAATTTTTATATTTTTAATTTTCAGTACAGCAAGAGCGTATACTCGTAGCATCGTCAGTCCACCGCTCGATGCAAAGGCAGTGAAATTGACAAGAAGAGCGGGGTAGTATCTCTATTCTTTTTAACTTTCTGAGCGTGTTTTTAATCCAAACATATCACATCTATATGTTTTTGGAATCAGGAACCCACAAGGAATAAGATGAAATTGTTTTTAAATCGATTTCGAAAATTTCATTTTAATAATAATTTTTATATTTTTAATTTTCAGAGCTTGTTTTTAATCCGAATATAACATATTTATATGTATTTGGAATCAGAAAATGATGAAGAATATGATGAACGTAAATTTGGATCGTTTTAAAAACAAATTATTTTTTTTACAATTTTCAGATCTTTAATGACCAAAGTCATTAATTAATTTTTAAGCCACCAAGCTGAAATGCAATACCGAAGTCCGGCCTTTGTCGAAGATTGCTTGGCCAAAATTTCAATCAATTTGATTGAAAAATGAGGGTGTGACAGTGCCGCCTCAACTTTTACAAAAAGCCAGATATGACGTCATCAAAGGTATTGATCGAAAAAAAAGGAAAAAACGTCCGGGGATATCATTCCCAGGAACTTTCATGTCGAATTTCATAAAGATCGGTCAAGTAGTTTGGTCTGAATCGCTCTACACACACACACACGCACAGACAGACAGACAGACAGACAGACAGACAGACAGACACACACACACACACACATACACCACGACCCTCGTCTCGATTCCCCCTCTCCGTTAAAACATTTAGTCAAAACTTGACTAAATGTAAAAAGGATCATTGCCTACTTGTGGATTTCTCCAGACTTTCTGCCGACATTGGCCGGCCGCTTGGGGTGACCATAGTCCGTCAGCCGAACATCGGAATGTTGGTCTGTCTCCGACGTACATGTAGTCGTCGTTGCAGATCATGTCCCCCTCCAGCTTCCGTCCTGTCCTCTGCCACGTAACGTTGGTGGTGGCGGAGTTGATAGGAGCTTCTGATTCCTTGCAGGGCGAGGTGGCTGTCATAGAGTAAGGATTCCTTTTTGATTGGAAAAAAGAGAAAATAAAAAAGAGAGAGAGAGAGAGAGAGAGACAGAGAGACAGAGACAGAGACAGAGAGACAGAGAGAGTGAGCGAAAAAGAGAGAGAGAGCGAGTGTGTGAGAGAATACGGACAAGTTGGTTGGTTGGTTGGTTGGTTATCATTTGTTATCGCATTTTTACTGATCACATGACAAAAGCAGCTGTTGTCATTGGTCAACTAGGAACTGTATATCAATTGATATCGCGCAGGAAGTGCCTAGTGAATTTGATATTGTGCAGGAAGTAGTTTATGAATTTTAGTTTTGAAGAAAAAAATCTCACCTGAAGGAAACAAATGTCTCCCTTCTTTTAAAATCGCAAATTTATAAAAGGAACGTAACTG
This sequence comes from Littorina saxatilis, assembly GCF_037325665.1. Lineage (NCBI taxonomy): Eukaryota > Metazoa > Mollusca > Gastropoda > Littorinimorpha > Littorinidae > Littorina > Littorina saxatilis. The sequence goes on from NC_090250.1 coordinate 46,357,536, forward strand.
CATCAGAAGGATTAAGCTGTGCAATGACGAAAAAACAACTTCTCCCACCCAGCTTTAACAGAGAAGCAGTAGAAAAGAATGTTACAATCTTACCGACTGAGGTGGTTGGAACAGCCATAAACAAGGCTGACCTTGAAAGTACCAGTACTCAGAAAACTGTGAGGTCTCTTACAGTGTTTCAGCGCTTATCACTCACAAACAGGCAGGAAGTAAGCAGACGACTTAAACAGTTCGCACCTGCATGAACCATTCTCCACCCTTCTTAGTCGTAGCCATACAACATCAACCCTAGGCATCTTTTAGTTTCACACAGTTGACAGCGCCTTCGGAGGACGCCATTTTGGATGCGTCGTCTGCACTCAGTTGGACTGAGCTTCGACAACATTATTATGCAGTCCGTCGACGCCGAAAAATACCTGGAAGCTTTCTTGGACACAGAAAATGAGCCAGAGGACTTCACTGATACAGCCTGGCGCACTTCAGTTCCTGCCATCGTTCAGAATTGCCAAATCGCACAGTCAAAAAGTCTACGCCGGACTGATGAAGTAACTGGGACTTTCGTACTTCGCTGTTCCTTCCAACTCCACTGAACTTGTTAGCCTTTGCTTGTGATCTGTTTAGAGGGTATATTTTTGTTCTGTTTGCATTTTAAATGCGTTATTTTTGTCTGAGAAAAAGAAACTGTTACTGAAAATAAAAGTAAGAGCAACGAATTTCAGTGCGAAAGCAGGAAAAGACAAATCTAACATTTCCAACACTGATGGTAGTAGCCTCCCTTGCGTTTGTCCGTTTGATGATTTACTTTGTGCGGTAGTCAGCATAAGCTAATCGAGACAGTGAATCTCCAAAAATTCTCTAGATAGTAAGCCGAGACTGTATTCGTCATAGTGACGTCACACTGTAAATGTCGATGACATAATTTTCGTAACCCTGTCTCTTGTCTAGGAAACACGAAGGTTTGGAAAGTATTTCTTATAAACATAATATTATTGCTAAGACCAGCGATAGTGGCATGAAGCGATGTCAATGTTTAGAATTGCTTCATGATTAATAACATTCTCGTTCATTCGAGAGCAATGTAACCTAGGTATTGCTTAGCGACAGACAACAATCGTCGTAACGTAAAACCAACGATCAGTTCCAGTCTGTTTGTCAAGACCCGAAGAAGTCCCATACGAAAGATTCAAGGCAGACACTGAATTCTCTTCACCGAGGATTGGATCAGCTGTTTTATTTGTATACCTGTATCTACACTGAATTCGCTAACCTGTTCGTCGATGAAGAATAACCACTTGGTGTAACCTGCTGTACCTGTTGTCTACGTCGACCTGTCGTCACTGGATCGTCGTCGTCCCAACATTTGCTGTTCGTCATCCTGTCTTCATTATTTCTTCGACCTCAAGCTAAGCGTCTAACACTATAACTCATCGTCATCATATGTTCTAAATACTGTGTTTTTCACCAGAAACTTTTGAAGAAGAATGACTTGTGTTCTCCCATTGTGGGCATCTATTTATTAATTAACCTGTGATAAATAGAGGATGTTGTGAATTTTAAACAATATATAGTTAGCCACTTATAAACGAAATTGTTCAAACTAAATTAACGCTGTTGTGTATTCTTTGGACAAGAGAGTACAGTGTCAGCACAGAAAGAGATTGTGTGTATCTCAACCAAACGTTTATACCCTAGACCAATTGGTAAAATCGTCACAGTCCGACTTCTTGAGACACATGTTAATGGTTCCTACTGTTCCAAAATCGAATGCGATAAAATCGTTACCGTTAGATTTGACCGTGATATCAACATTTATCAGTCTGAATGTCTCGAAAGGCTGAATCATATCAGATCTCGGCTCCCGCATCGATCTGATATGATTTCAGCTTTCTCGACATTCAGACTGATAAATGTTGATATCACGGTCAAATCTAACGATAACTAATATTATCACTGTAGAGAAGGTTAAAATATTCACAACTTTCACATTTGTTTCTTCAAATCTTGTTAAAAGTCTTGATCTCCTTTAAAAAGATATATATCTTGTCCAGGTGAACGAATACAAACAAGAGAAAGGAAGTAAAAGAGGATGAACAAAAAATCTAACAAATTAACTATTTAACACTATATTTAATCATCATCATCATCATCATCATCATCATCATCATCATCATCATCATCATCATCATCATCATCATCGTCATTTTTTTCGACAACAGCAGCAGCAGTACGACAACGATCACCACACCAAATGGGAGAAACATTAACAATACATTCTTAAACATGTCACCTGTGTAGAAAAAGGGACTTTGACGTGAAAGCTCTTTGATTTAAAACTAAACGTATAACAGCGCAGAATTAAAAATCTCAGACATGTCACAAAGGCCATACCTCTGAAAACTCTTACAGAGCTTCCCGTGCTGTCAGTGGTTGGTTCAGTCTGGACCTGTAGGTAGCACTTGCCTGACTTCTTTTCATAGGCACAGGAGTCACACTGGGAGTGTTTTGTGCACTCCCCAACGCACGAAATAACCGACAAAGCTGAGGTTACTTTTTCGTAAGAAGTCACATTTTGATTGACAAGACGTTCCCAAGAAAAGAACTGCATTGAAACTGCAGCTGACAGATTAACACAGAAACAGAGAAACAAAAACCTCGCTGAAGACATGCTTGGTTAAAACAAAGATCAGATTTAATGTGAGAATCGGGAAATCTGAAATCAAGCAATTAAATTTGCGTTGGTCGTTGATATGACTTGTAGACTAGGAATAAGCGTAGATGTTGAGACCCTTTACTTCTTTCTGGTAAAAGACACTACAAAAATAAATAGAGCCAACGAATATGTGCTGAACGTTGAAATGACTTAAAGATTGGAGAGGTGATCGTAGCAACACTCCATTGGTCTCTTTCTTAATGGACTCATTGATTATTCAAGTTGAAGCATTTCCATACCCTAATGCCAAATTCCTTTTTGAGAGGAAAAATTAGAAGCTGTAAGCGAGTGCAAACAAATCCCACATGGAAATCTTGCGTGTGAGTTTACGCGCGTGTGTGTGTGTGTGTGTGTGTGTGTGTGTGTGTGTGTGTGTGTGTGTGTGTGTGTGTGTGTGAATGCATGTGTGTGTGTGTGTGTGTGTGTTAGTGTGTGTAAGTTAGTGTGTGTGTGTGCGTGTGTGTGTGTGTGTGTGTGTGTGTGTGTATGTGTGTGTGCGTGTGTGTGTATGTGTGTGTATGTGTGAATGCACACACAATGTAGATTTAAGTACGTATCCATTTCTCGGGCAATATAATATTTTCTTACACATCAAACACAAATTATTGTTTGTTTCTGACAATAAATACCCTCATGAGTGATGCTAACATTGCTTTGTGAATATTATTAGATTAAGTATTTGCATGTTTATGTTGCTCACTGTGACTAGTTACTGGGGGCAACGACACAAAGGGACTGGCACCGGCACGGTTGGCCTAGTGGTAAGGCGTCCGCCCCGTGATCGTGAGGTCGTGGGTTCGAACCCCGGCCGGGTCATACCTAAGACTTTAAAATTGGCAATCTAGTGGCTGCTCCGCCTGGCGTCTGGCATTATGGGGTTAGTGCTAGGACTGGTTGGTCCGGTGTCAGAATAATGTGACTGTGTGAGACATGAAGCCTGTGCTGCGACTTCTGTCTTGTGTGTGGCGCACGTTATATGTCAAAGCAGCACCGCCCTGATATGGCCCTTCGTGGTCGGCTGGGCGTTAAGCAAACAAACAAACAAACAAACAAACAAACAAACAAATAAACAAACAAACAAACAAACAAACAAACAAACAAACAAACAAACAAACAAACAAACAAACAAACAAAAAAGGGAGTGTAACAGCCATAGTCCTTCGTCTTGCCCAGTCTTTCAGATTTGCTCATAGGTCTAATAGGAAAAGAACATTCTTCCACGTGGACACATACAAAATATCAGCATCGTGGCTACTTCCTGTGGAGAGTTGTTATTTACATTTAGTCAAGTTTTTACTAAATGTTTTAACATAGAGGGGGAATCGAGATGAGGGTCGTGGTGTATGTGTGTCTGTCTGTGTGTATGTGTGTGTGTGTGTAGAGCGATTCAGAGAAAACTGCTATACCGATCTTCATGAAACTTCCTATTAGAGTTCCTCAGTATGATATCCCAATATGGTTTTTTCATGTTTTTGATAAATGTCTTTGATGACGTCATATCCGGCTTTTTGTGAAAGCTGAGGCGGCACTGTCACGCGCTCATTTTCCAACCAATTTTGTTGACATTTTGGTCAAGTGATTGTTGCCAAAGGCCAGACTCTGGTATTGCATTTCAGCTTGGAGGCTTAAATATTAATGAATGAGTTTGCTAATTAAAGTTGTCCTTAACATCAAATTTTCGCAAACAGATTTAAAGTTGATTGCATCATATTCTCCATCAAATTCTTTATCTTGTTTACTCTAAAACTGTGATCACAATTAACGATCAAAGGTTAATTAGGTACTACGATTAAAATGTTAGAAATCGGTCCAAAATGATTTAATCTTATTCTTTATCATTTCCTGATTCCCAAAACATATAGATATGATATGTTGTATTCAAAACAAGCTTAGAAAGTTAAAAAGAATACAGAAAAGCGCGCTGTCGTGCTCAGCACAATACGCTACCGCGCTATTCTGACTTGTCAATTTCACTTCGTTTTGCACGTGAAAAGTGAGCGAGTTCCATCTCGCGGGGATCGACGAAGCTGTATTGTCTTGGTCAGAAAATGCCGCAGTGCGTTCAGTTTCATTCCGTGAGTTCGACAGCTTGATTAAATGTAGTAATTTCGCCTTACGCGACTTGTTTAAAGCTGCAAATGGTTCCTTGAGAAATCTAATCATAAACAGTTCCCACCCAACCTGCACAGAAAGCATTCTTCTTCTTCTTCAGCGTTCCAGAACTTTCTGGTTACGTGTGAGCTCGTTTGCCCATTTGGGTTCCCCACACTATACTCTAAGAGTATAGTCAGCTCACTCCGCTTTCGTTGAGTAGGCATGCTGGGTATTTTCGTGTTTCCATAACCCACCGAACTCTGACATGGATTACAGGATCTTTTCCGTGCGCTCTTGGTCTTGTGCTTGCGTGTACACACGAAGGGGGTTAAGTCTCTAGCAGGTCTGCACATAAGTTGACCTGGGAAATCGGAAAAATCTCCACTCTTAACCCACCAGGCGGCAGCGATCGGGATTCGAACTCACGACCACCCGGTTAAGAGGCCGACGTCTTACCACTGCGTCACTGTATTGAGGCTGTTGATTTTTGGTTAATGTCCAAGTGAGGGGATGGTCTTCTCCCATGTCAAAGCATGGGTAGTTCTGGGTAAGTGAATGAGGGATGGCCAAGCCTCTCCCGTGTAAAATCGTGGCCAAATCTGAGATGGTGAAAAGATTCGTTTACACCAAAGGATTGTGCCTTTGCTTCAAAGCCCGAGACAACACATTTGTATTCAAGGAACAAAAATAAATATAATCTATAATATTCAATATTTAGAGAAAAATGTATCTGTTTATGTCGTTAACAATCGCTTTTTCAGAGATTTCTAGACAGATACAAACAGACGTCGTCTAAGTCGAAATTTAAAATAATTATGATTGTAGCACTAACAAGTATTTGTATTTTGACCAACATATGTCATTTTAAACAAATCAAGATAGCCACTTTTCTTCTGAGAAGCAGCGATCTGTGTTAAATTTCACCAGGTGACATGTTTTAGAATGTTCTGTTGTTGTTTTTAAAAAGGTTTGTCAGAAGGTGTTTGCATATTGAGACAATAAAGTGTTTTACTTGATAACTTTACATGTCAGTTTTTCCAGATAAAATCCTCACAAGTTTTTTTACTTTTTCTTTTTATAAATGTCTTTGATGACATCTTATACCGCCGTTAAAAACGTTGAGGCAGTACTGTGGCGAACACATTTTTTATTCAAATGCTTTTAAATGTTTGTCAAACAATCTTTGACCGAGTCCGGACCATGAAATTGCATGTTTGTTTGTAAACTTAAAAAAATAGCTAATTTCTTAATTAAAGTTGTACTTCACATTGAAACATTAGTAACATAAAAAAGATTGCATTGTATTCTTTTTTTTTTCCGAAGCTGCTTGTCAAGTGAAAATGTGCGTAGAAATAAAACAAATCCATCTATGCAAATTAAGTTTAGTCAGTCACCAAGACCACAGAGTCAGCGCTGTCTAGGTCGAATGGTTTCTGCCAGCCCATGAATTAGTAGTCTCGGTGGTATTTGATCCAAAAGGCTCTTTTTCAATCTGTAAGGACTACTCATTGACTTAATGTTTTAATATCGCTTTACGTGACTTGTTTAATCTCCGTTGATGTTACACAGTATCGCTCACATTTCAGTTTTTTTGTTTTAATGTTTGTGCTCAGCTCTGTTAAGTTCTGTTCTTTTTTTTTTTTTCTTTGGATTTTTGTGTTTGGTTGTACTGAGGTCAGTTTTCGATTGGAAATTACGAGTTCTGATTGTGCTCATTCATGTTTTCGATTTTCTGCTTGTGCCCAATTCAATTCAATTCAGGTTTGGATTTGAATTTGTGTGTTCTGTTTATGATCAGTTCAGTAAAAAAATTGTATTTTATTATCTTAGGTGACTGAAAAACAAATTCCCTCGACAGAGACATAAAACATGACGGAACGTTCTTGTTGGAAGTACACAACTATTACCTCTTGCTAATTCTCTTCATAAAGTCTAGTAGACTTCAGGTTTGAATCTATTCCAGGCGTGTAAATAGAAGGGCACTCAGAAATGCTTTCAAAAAAACTGCATTTGATTTCTGATTGACAGTGCATTTGCGTGCATTTACAAATGACGGAATGCCAATGCAAAAATGTTAAATGTCCTCTCTCCATTGTACGTCAGGTGCTATTCAGGCGTGCCTCTTGAACTTTATGTGATTTAGAGTGTTTTTCACATTATAGGAAAGGCACTCTGTCGATCTGCAGTAGCTCTTTTGAAGGAGTTTGACAATACGCTTAAAATAGAAATACTCAACTATACTTTGACACGTATTTTTCCAGTATACATGCATTTTTAAAAGCTACTTCAGAAACTTCAGTCTTGTTTAATTAATTATGTTTTTTTGGCAGCTTATGCGAGTGAGTGAGTGAGTGAGTGAGTGGGCGAGCGAGCGAGCGAACGAGTGAGTGAGTGGGTGAGTGAGTAAGTGAGTGAGTGAGTGAGTGAGTGAATGAGTGAGTGAATAAGTAAGTAAGTAAGTAAGTAAGTAAGTAAGTAAGTAAGTAAGTAAGTAAGTAAGTAAGTAAGTAACTAAGTAAGTAACTAAGTAACTAACTAAGCAAGTATGCACTTTAGTGGGAAGTGTTCTGTGGCAAGTAATTATTTGCACTGGACGATTGTTTCAACAATTTTATTGTTTTGATCAAACAGCGAAATAAATTACAGTTGGAGATCTTGAAAACAGATAAGGATGGGTGCCTTGCTTTTTTTGATCTGATAAGAGAAAGTTCAACAAGACATAGATAGACCGGCAAAGAGAGGCCGAATGGGCATGGGAGAGACAAAGAGGTAAAGCAAAAGAGAGAGTTCAACAGGGAGAGAGAGAGAGATAGAGAGAGAGAGAGAGAGAGAGAGAGAGAGAGAGAGAGAGAGAGAGAGAGAGAGAGAGAGAAAGAGAGCGAGAGAGAGAGATAGAGAGAGAGAGACAGAAAGAGAGAGAGATAGAGAGAGAGGGAGAAAAAGAGAGAGACACTGACTCACTGACACTGACACAGTTTATTGAATATGGGCCTACAGCCCCTTTCAATGGAAGGTACACATGAATCACAGGAAAAATAGAAAACATGATATTTAAACGTATGCAAAATACACAGTGGTTTGTTCCAAGCTTTCCTCTATCAATAATCATGCACATCAATGCTGCCTAATATATACATACAACCGAACAATAAATACAGCAACAACAAAACCTTCAGCGACAATTAATCCTCATTATTATTTAACATTGACAATCTTAACTGAAATGCAAAAAACAAAAACTTTGCTAAATCTACAATTGTTTCTGTGTCTTGTTTTTTAAACATGGTAATCATACTGCCCAACTGATCACCAACACTTAAAAACTGTGCTAAATACTTTATTCTTAACTCACAATATGTTTGGCATTCAAACAAAAAATGGATTTCGGTCTCTAGTTTATTTTCACAAAAGGGGCAACACTTGTTTTCTGTTGAATTTTTGAAGCGATATCTGTGGATATTTATCTGTGAAACACCCATTCTAAATTGAGCGATGACACTTCTGTACACATTTTTCCATAAAATGTCCACATAACGTTCTTTTTCAAAACAGGCTTTATATTTTCCATACAGTTATAGGCGCTCACTCGAGTCCACATGATTACGCCAATCATGACAGAAGGAACTGCAGAGCCTCTCCTTCAGTTCTGCAAAAAACACCCTCTCGTTTCCACATCCAAACATCCAAACTTGGTAAAATCCATTTTCACACAAAACTGCCTTTACATGCGCTACCCATGTGATACCACCTTTTTCGTAGAGGTTGAACAACATTTTGTATGCCTTCTTTGAATAAAAATTGTCTGGCTGTCTCAATAACTGTAACCAATATTCAATCAACCTTGTGACTGTTGTCACCCAAAGAGGATACCTACCCAATTCACCATACACAACATCATTGGGAGTTTTATCTACTACGTACAGAAACCGTTTACATGCAAATAAATGAACACGTTCCAATTGGTCATACTTCTCATAACCCCAAATTTCGGCTCCATCTATATATATATATATATACGACTAGTGTCTGTCTGTGTGTCTGTGTGTCTGTGTGTCTGTTCGCGATGCACGGCCAAAGTTCTCGGTCGATCTTTTTCAAATTTGGAGACCGTATTCAGCTACACCCCGGACACAACCTCATCGATGAGATATTTCAACACGTGCTCTCAGCGCGCAGCGCTGAACCGATTTTGGTTTTTCTGTAGATCCACTATATCCATTCCCAGTAACTCTTCCTTATCTTCTCCAGTGTTTTGTTTTGCGCGTTTATCTCCCTTCCTTCGTGTGGCGTCAATCCACATTCCCGTTACTACGTTACTATTTTTAGAAGGTCACTGCACGTTACTATTTTTTAGATCTCCCTTCCTTCGTGTGGCGTCAATCCATATTCCCGTTACTACGTTACTATTTTAAGAAGGTCACTGCACGTTACTATTTTTAGATCTCCCTTCCTTCGTGCGCCGGCGAAGCCGGCGTACACCCGGCAAAGCCGGGTCCCAGGCGCAGTCTGGTATTCGGCTCTACTTCTTCCCGGCGAAGCCTTACCCGGCGAAGCCTTACCCGGCGAAGCGGGTAATCATCTAGTATAATAATATTGGCAATACTTGCGCATCAAATAACTTAAAAAATACATCAAGTATTCAAAATTTCGATCGTGCTTCGCTTTGCTCTTGTTGCTGCGTCTTCAATTGCGACGCCATAACTATGTCTTGTTGAAAAGGTGAGGCCAAGATATCTATACGAATTTACAACCTCCAACTGATTCCCATCAAAAATCCATTTTTCTCTTACACTTAAAAATCCGCCTTTTTTGAAGACTATTATTTTTGATTTATCCAGATTACTGTAAGGAGAGAGAGAGAGAGAGAGAGAGAGAGAGAGAGAGAGAGAGAGAGAGAGAGAGAGAGAGAGAGAGAGAGAGAGAGAGAGAGAGAGAGCGAGAGAGAGAGAGAGAGAGAGAGAGAGAGAGAGAGAGAGAGAGATTTCTTTTCTCAAGAAAAAGCCCAATGTTGACATTCGTTTTGACTGCAAATCGTCACAGCTGTATCAATAACAGTTTTAAATTGGGCCCGTACGTTTTGTCCATTGGATTTTGAGGTTACCCTTATTTGAGCGTCGGTCACGTGATCCCTGTAAAAGAAGGCTTAATCCGAAAGGTGATCCAGATAACAGCATTAACTGGCATGTACAATTTGAACAAAATGACAGGGACATTAATGTTTTTATTTGGGTGCGAAATGTGTTGCAATATTTTGTTGGCCTAGGGTAGGCCTATAAGGTGATTGTGAACAAAAAGTACCCTCGGCTGAGACATAACAACGTGACGGAACTTTCTTGTTTGAGGTGCACAACTCTTATCTCTTGCTAACTCTCTTTATAAAGTCAACTGGATTTCAGGTTAAAATACAAACTAGGTTTATAAACAGATTGGTACATCTAGCCCGACTTAACGATTCTATCCGCATTATCCCAGCTCCTCTAAAACGAGATTAACTGACCCCATGCTTTAACGATTTTCGTGACGGAGAAATAGAGTTATCTTTTTTTGTCTTGGTCCAGGCTACCGACAGCTACAGAGATATTTCATAGCATCTTCAAGAGACGTAAATCTTCCACAATCTATGGGAATCTTGACAGGGATATTTTTGTCTGGTAGTATAAACATCTCCACATGGGTATTTTCGAACATCGTTTCATAACATCTCCCAGCTGCTTTGTACAATTGACTAATCGTCTAGTCGTCACACCACAGGTCGATGACTTCAATAGCAGCTTCGTTCACGTAGTAGACCCACTTGACAGAAGTCAGGCTCCAAGGTAGAGTGTAGTTGATGTAGAGTGTTCCGTCCACGAAGAACTGGAAAATACAATGTCTTGACGGTTCCACTAAGTACAAAGGAAGCGTTCGTGCAAAGACCCGAAGAGAGAGTGAGAGAGAGAGAGAGAGAGAGAGAGAGAGAGAGAGAGAGAGAGAGAGAGAGAGAGAGAGAGAGAGAGAGAGAGAGAGAGAGAGAGAGAGAAAGAGAGAGAGAAAGAGAGAGAGAGAGACAGACAGTCAGACAGACAGACAGACAGACAGACAGACAGATAGACAGACAGCCAGCCAGACAGCCAGCCAGATAGACAGACAGAGACAGAGACAGAGAGAGAGAGGCAGAGACAGAGAGAGAGAGAGACTAACCAACAAACAACAACAAACAAACAGAACAACAATCAAACAGAAAGCAAACAGAAACAAAACAATAATAATATACCTGCCATGCGGCTAACCAAAACAATAATAATATACCTGCCATGCGGCTAACCAAAACAATAATAATATACCTGCTATGCGGCTAACCAAAACAATAATAATATACCTGCCATGCGGCTAACCAAAACAATAATAATATACCTGCCATGCGGCTAACCAAAACAATAATAATATACCTGCCATGCGGCTAACCAAAACAATAATAATATACCTGCCATGCGGCTAACCAAAGAACGCGTTTGAAGGTTACCTAAAAAAAAACACCAATTACCTGTATTTCATAGAGGCCGATTGCTTTGAACTTGATTAGAGAGGACTTGTTGGCAACCAACGGGAAAGGGTCGATGTTATACTTCCTTGCAGTATTCCACCCTTCACCGTTTTTGTTGTAGTTGAAAACAACTTCGTTAGTGTATAGACGAATGGACGAATGAACTATGTCTCCATTGCCGCTCTTGAAATTGACAGAAAACCTACACACACAAAATATACACAAGTCAAAAGAGAAAAAGCGAGTTACATACACAGACACATAGAGAGAAATACAAACCTTCCAACAGACACGCACAGACAGACGGACAGACAGACAGACGGACAGACAGACAGACAGGCAGACGGACGGACGGACGGACGGACAAACAGACCGACAGACCGACCGACAGACAGACCTACAGACCGACAGACCGACAGGCAGTTAGACACACAGACAGACATACACGCACACACAGACACGCACACACAAAGACAAACACAGCCACAGCCAAACACCCCCTCCCCCCACACACACACACGCGCACATACAGCGCACGCAATCACGCACCCCCTCCCCAAGCGCACACAGTGCTTACTGGTTATTAGTTGGCGAGGTTCCATTCACGCACACAGTCCAGCCCAGTGCAGGGGTTCTCGGCACCGCCATTTGCATGGTTGTCTGGAATAGAAAGTAGATTTTTACCTTCTCTGTCGTTATTGTTTTGACACAACATTCTTTTGAAAAGTTCTGTAAAACATGTTTTGTAAAATGAATTGTGCTATGGGAATTGAAATACAACGTCGACCAAGTGTACCAGGCCTATGATAATAAACTGATTTTAAAGCCGAAAGCACTCGATCCTAACAGATATTTTCCCGCTCGAGTCCGTAGGTGAAATAACAAACGAGCGCAAGCACAAACGCGCGCTCTCACAGACACGCACCCCCCCCCCCCCCCCCACACACACGCACAAACACACACACACACACACACACACACACACACAGACAGACACACACACACACACACACACACACACACACAGAGGGCCCGAAAGGGGGGGTATCATCACGATCACGAGAAGGGAAATTTTAGCTTTCACGATCACAGTTACCTTGATTTTTGTTTTCACGATCACAAACACCTTGACGAATTGAGGATCATAGAGTAATACAGCTGTGAAAAATGTACGTTGAAAATAAAATGCTTTGCAATAATGCCCATCACGATCACGAACACAAATGACGATCACGATCACGAGACTTGATTTTTTTGTCATCGCGGATCACGGGCAAAGTCCCATCACGATCACAGAAATGGAAATTTCGGCAATCATGGTCACAGAAAGGTCAAAAAACGCCAATCACGATCACGATTTTAAACCATTTGGGGCCCTCACACACAGACACACACACACACACACACACCACAAACACACACTTTTACCCACACACACACACATACACACACACACACACACACACACACACACACATGCAACCGCACGCATGCACACACTCAAATACACACACTTTCATAAAATACAGACAAGTATGTAGCTAGCACTGCCAATCGTAAACAATACCAGTTAAAAGATTCATAACACCCATTCAAAAGTTAGTGTAGTGACGTAGTGATGACTTAAATCGTATGCAAACAGCTAGGAAATGCAATCAATTGAGGATTCCTTGTATGTATTTATCACGAACTTTGAATAAACCAAAAAGAATATTGCAAAAGCATACTAATGGATTTTTCCAGATTCTCTGTCGGCATTCACCAGTCTGGGAGGTCCATGTCCCGATGGCCGAGCAGTGGAATGAGGGGTTGCCGTCCTCGCTGAAGATGTAGTCGTTGCAGATCGCATCGCCCTCCATTTCCCATCCTGTCCTCCGCCACGTAACGCTGGTGGTGGTGTAGTCGACAGGAGCCTCTGACACTTTGCATGGGTAATCCACTGTACAAACAAATAATTGTTTCTTCGTCAAATGTCAAGGTTGGTAGTTGTTTAATAGACAGTTTCTTTGCAAGTTGGGGCAGCTTTTCTTAATATTGTATTTTAAGAATTTACCTTAAAAATAAATACAAGCAGAAGTCTGAATAAGAAATAATCTTCAATATTTTCGTCAACTTTATAAAATTATATTCATAGGACTACGTGTAAAGCAGGTTGACTTTTTTTTTTTTAACAAAATGACATGTATTTAAACTTAATAAAATCAATAACATACAGCAGAAGAAAGTAATTAAGCACAAATAGAAGATAAACTGATACAAACAAATCCCAGACGATTGTGTTGAATAGCCTGAAATATATTTAAAGCAGCTGAGTAAAAAGCACATGATTGAATCTGGGTCATGGCATCTCAGAGAGGGCACGTAAATCTGGTGTCTTTTTTGTGAATATATGCCAGGTAAAGGATTACAAAACGACCTGGGAAAGTCTTCACATTTCTTGAGATACACTAAATTTGGCCAAAAAATTATTGCAACAAATTTTAAACCCAAATTAAAGCATTAATCCCCGTGTCATTTCATTCATTTTTTGGCCGAGTTTGCATAGACTCATTTAAACTCGAGAATTTTCACATGTTAAAGCTTATTTCAAATCAAATTTACCAACAACGAAAAACCAACCAATCAGCCAACCGACAAACAACCAATTAGCGAACCCATAAAAGAAAATGATAAAAGACACTTTTCAGAAGCAATCAAGAAACAAACAAACAAACAAACAAATGTAGAAAAACATGCATATTAATGGAGTGTAGATCCTGCATTTCGTGATAGGGTTTCAACACAGTGGCAAACCAAACATCACCTGTGAAGACCTGAAGAGAACCTCCCACACTGTCACTCGCGGTTTGGACCTGTAGGTAGCACGTGCCTGACTCCCTGTCATAGGCACAGGAGTCACACTGGGAGTGTTGTGTGCACTGCGTTATGCACGAAATAGTTGACGCAGCTGTCACCATTGTTTGGTAAGTTGTAACGTCTTGGCTAGAGTCTAGTTGCCAAGAAATTGATTTAAATGATTCAGCTTTAATGGCAAGGCAGATGCAGAAACCGAGAAAGGCAATGCGTAACAAACTCATGATTCTTGCAACTTCAATCTGATCGCGAAACCGTTGCGCGCAACTTCACAAGATCTCTGAAGAGTTTTAAGGTACAAGTAAAGCTTTATTTTTTAGATATGCGTATCCCGTATTTTCTAGAACCGAGGATTGATTACCAATTGAACAACAGGCTTAACGTGTAATAAATCGAAAATCGCCCCAGGAACTCAGCCGTTCCTTAAGAATTCGCACCCTGATGAAAGTGTGCGCGTACAGTATTGCAAACACTACCTGCCAGCTCCACAACAAAAGAAGCCAAAATACCGGTGTTTACCAAATGACAACTTCGTAGACAGAAGGGTGAAACGTAATTATGACCTTCCACGGAGGTAATTTTAAACAACTGTCTGTGTGAAAATACACACCACGAAGGAACATTCACCGATCACAACACATGCATTTCTATAGATAATGAAACTTTCCTTCTTGAGCAGGCCACAAGGTTAACCCCCATGGATCCGTCCAGGCTTGCTGTCTAGAGAGGAGAATAGTTTGCTTTTCAGTTTGACACTATGGATTTTCAGTTTGACACCATGGATTAAGAATTCGCATTTTATAAAAAAAAAACCCAGTCACGCAGTATAGTAGATTGTTTTGGATGTGTTCGACGTGGAGAGATGCTTTCAACCCACGTAAAAGTCTGGACAGATAAAAACTATTTGCCTAGAACGAATAAAAGGGAAGGGGATAGATAAAGCCCCGCGCATAAGATAATTGCCTATGTCATTACATTTAGTCAAGTTTTGACTAAATGTTTTAACATAGAGGGGAATCGAGACGAGGGTCGTGGTGTATGTGTGTCTGTGTGTGTGTCTGTGTGTGTCTGTGTATGTCTGTGTGTGTGTGTGTGTCTGTCTGTGTGTGTGTGTGTGTGTAGAGCGATTTAGAGTAAACTACTTGACCGATCTTTATGAAATTTGACATGAGAGTTCCTGGGTATGATATCCCCAGATTTTTTCATTTTTTGGATAAATGTCTTTGATGACGTCATATCCGGATTTTTGTAAAAAGTTGAGGCGGCACTGTCACACCCTCATTTTTCAATAAAATTGATTGACATTTTGGCCAAGCAATCTTCGACAAAGGCCGGGCTTTGATATAGCATTTCAGCTTGGAGGCTTAAAAATTAATTAATGCCTTTGGTCATTACAAATCTGAAAATTGTAATTACAATTATTTTTTTATAAAACGATCCCAAATTACGTTCATGTTATTCTTTATCAGTTTCTGATTCCAAAAACATATACATAATTATGTTATATTCAGATTAAAAACAAGCTCTGAAAATTAAAAATATAAAAATTATGATTAAAATTAAATTTCCGAAATCAATTTAAAACCAAATTTCATCGTATTCCTTGTCGGTTCCTGATTCCAAAAACATATAGATATGATATGTTTGGATTAAAAACACGCTCAGAAAGTTAAAACGAAAAGAGGTACAGAAAAGCGTGCTATGCAGCACAGCGCAACCACCCCCGCGCTAAACAGGCTCGTTAATTTCACTGCCTTTTGCACGAGCGGCGGACGACGGTCATTGTGAAAAAATGCAGTGCGTTCAGTTTCATTCTGTGAGTTCCAAAGCTTGACTAAATGTAGTAATTTCGCCTTACGCGACTTGTTTTTACATTTAGTCAAGTTTTGACTAAATGTTTTAACATAGAGGGGGAATCGAGACGAGGGTCGTGGTGTATGTGTGTCTGTGTGTGTGTGTGTCTGTCTGTTTGTGTGTGTGTGTGGTGTGTGTGTGTCTGTCTGTTTGTGTGTGTGTGTGGAGTGATTTAGAGTAAACTACTTGACCGATCTTTATGAAATTTTACATGTAAGTTCCTGGGTATGATATCCCCAGATTTTATTTCTTTTTTTGGATAAATGTCTTTGATGACGTCATATCCGGCTTTTTGTAAGAGTTGAGGCGGCACTGTCACACCCTCATTTTTCAATAAAATTTATTGAAATTTTTGTAAAGCAATGTTCGACGAAGGCCGGACTTCGGTATTGCATTTCAGTTTGGTGGCTTAAAAATTAATTAATGACTTTGGTCATTACAAATCTGAAGATTGTAATAATTTTGTTTATATAAAACGATCCAAAATTACGTTCATCTTATTCTTCATCTTTTACTGATTCCAAAAACATATAAATATGTTATATTCGGATTAAAAACAAGCTCTGAAAATTTAAAATATAAAAATTATGATCAAAATTAAATTTTTGAAATCGATTTGGAAACAATTTCATCTTATTCCTTGTCGGTTCCTGATTCCAAAAACATACAGATATGATATGTTTGGTTTAAAAACACGCTCAGAAAGTTAAAACGAAGAGAGGTACAGAAAAGCGTGCTATGCAGCACAGCGAAACCATTACCGCGCTAAGCAGGCTCGTCAATTTCACTGCGTTTAGCACGAGCGGCGGACTACGGTCATTGTGAAAAAATGCAGTGCGTTCAGTTTCATTCTGTGAGTTCCACAGCTTGACTAAATGTAGTAATTTCGCCTTACGCGACTTGTTTAGTGTTTTGAGAAAAACGAGAAAAATGTTTTCGGTTTCTGAACAATCTACCTATCTTATTTTAGTAATACGTTGCAAACTGCCTATCTCGAGCGGTTGGCAGCGGAATAAGCGAGAGTTAAAGAGCAGGCAACAACGTTTTCAATCAGCACAACTGCATAACAACTCAAATAAGCTTTTGCACTCCAAACATGTCATCCTGTATGAAAGCAGCAGCCTCTGCTAAAAAGTGCCTAACTCAGAAAGGAGAACAACAGTTTTGCTCACGTAACCGTGACAACGACTTCCGATGGCCTTAGAGTTTGTACTCTCTAACACATGATAGGTACCCTTCCAGTAGCTTCCCCTGTACTCTCACTGCAGAAATGCCTAACAGTGAGTTAGGTATTTTTCTTATGAGCGTGACGATAATGCGCACCTTAACTTTGAGGCTATGTGGTTCCACATCCTTGCCCCAGATTCCAATGTCAAAGTAGTAGGACGCCTTAGAATAAACGCAAGAACGAGTCAGCACTCATGCAATATACACATAATAGTGTGCTACAATTTGGTCCTGGCCTTACAATTGGCACAGTGTCACTGTATTGCGATGACTCGTCTTAAACGTTGTCAATACAATCCTTACAGTATTTCTGCGCGTGAACATATTACCAGTACATTTGGGTTTTGGTATTTGGTATCATCTTATGTGCTTTAGGAACGTCTTCAAGGAAATTCGGTCTGCAGAAAAAAAATGTCGCTACCAATTTTTTTTCTTGTTCCTGTATGCGTTCAGTTTGTTGGTCTTTTTTAAGGTCTGAGACTTTCGCTGTGAAAGTGGGATCATTCTGTATCGTGCGCATGCGTGTACACGGGGTGTTCGGACACCGAAGAGAGTTTGCACAAAGTTGACTCTGGGAAACAGAACCCTTGCCGAACGTGGGGGTCGTACCAACGTAGACAGCGACAACTGGTTTCAAAGCCAGCACCGCTACCGACTATATACACGCCCATATATTTAGCAAATGTTTGTTTTAAAAACAAGCAAAAGCTCATATCGAAGAGGAAGCTCAAACAGGTGAATAAAACTATCGCAGTAATCGAGAGCAAGCAAGTTAGTTGGATCCATTTACTTTGCTTCACTGATAGTTTTGGTCAACTTTACTCAGATGCTATTTATGTAGACTTTTCTTCCCAAGACCGCATATGATATGCAAGGTATCTTTAAAGGCACAGTACGCCACCGGTAAACCATCACAGATACTGTCAGACTTTTACACACAGTACAAACACCCTTCCATTTGAACGCTCACCAAACGGGAACATCCTAGGTGCCCTACGTAAAGAGCGAGTAATTTTTAAAGAATTAATTTTGCGGATTGTCTCAGTAGACAATCGGACCGTGGTGCGTTTTTGCGATAGACCTAACTTTTAAAATCTAAATAATAAATTGACAGATTGTTACACAAACAATCTGAAATCATTAAAGAATTCTTTTTTCATCAAGACAAGATCAGTACAATTCGAAGTTTTGAAAGTTTGAAAAAAGAAAAGCCCGGAAGCAGGGTCACGCAAGGTCGTGGTTCTCGTAGCAAACGACGGTTTATGCCTAGGCATCGCCAGTTCCTCTGAACAGTCAAAAGCCATCGCTAGAGTTCTTGTGAACCACAGCCGTTTGTTTCGTGCATAGTCAGAGGTACATAATAACGTTCTATTGCAGATAAGCTCACATCGAGTTGCATTAAAATTACTAACTGACGACTACATTGTGAAAAAGGGAAACTGGATCACACGGGCTCACGATGGCTCAGGGGTAAGATAAACAACGCAAAAATAAATTCTTTGCAAATTGCTCGCTCTTTATGGAGGGCACCTATGATGTTTTCAAGCGGTGAGTGTTTAAATGAAAGGGTGTTTGTACTGTGTGTAAAAGCCTGACAGTATCTGTGATGGTTTACGGGAGGCTTACTGTGCCTTTAAGTACGAGAAAGAGTTATTTAGAGGATCAACACAGATCTAAAACGATTTCTTGTTACTGACAAACGGTTTTGTAATGATTTAGATTAAAATGAGACAGAAGAATTTGTTTATAACAATTATGTTTTTTATTAGTTTGTAAACTTTGAGCACTAATCATTGATAATTTTGTAAACAAGCCAAGCAAAAGAATGCCTTCTGCATCACAAAGGAAAACGTATTTGCAGGCGGAATCGAATACTCATAAACCAAAAATAAGTCGCTCAGAGCAATGTTGAAACAATCAGTCAATTTTCAAACCCATCGTTGCGCGCACGTGCGTGTGTATGTGTGTGTGTGTGTGTGTGTGTGTGAGAAGGATTTTCGATGTGGCTGACTTGGAAGTCCGGTGTAGGCTTTTTCGTGCGCGGGGTTTCAGCATTCACACACTCAGTCATACATTTTTACACTCCGAATCACACACTATCACACACAAGCTTACGGGATGGTGACAACACGCACTCGTACAAGACACACCGCACACAACAACAATAACATTTCAAACATTTCACTATTGAATAAAAATCAAATCATCTTCAGCACAGCACAACCGACCCTCACTAAAAACAAAGCACTGATTTTACTCATTCAAATAAGTTTGGGCGGCTCTTCCACGAGACCGTTTAAACACGGATTTAGAGACTGCTCGGAAATAATACTGATTCCACGATCGCTCATGGCATAGATCTATATTAGATTAAATATAGGTCCCTGCTCATGGGTACCGTATTCGAAACTGAACCACTACCAAATGTTCCCTTGACAGTGTGTGTGTGGTGTGTGTGTGTGTGTGTGTGTGTGTGTGTGTGTGTGTGTGTGTGTGTGTGTGTGTGTGTGTGTGTGTGTGTAAGTGTGTATAAGTGTATGTGTGGTGAGTGCGTGTGTCTGTAGAGCGATTCCCAAAAAACTACTTGGCAGATCGTCATGAAACTTTACGCACAAGTTCTTTCAATAGATATCCCCTCATGTGTTTTAATGTTTTTTTATGACGCCCTATTAGACTTTTAGTGAAAGTTGAGGCGGCATTGTCACGCCATCATTATTCGACCAAAATCATTACAAGTTTGATGAAGCTATCTTGGTTTCAGTTCGGACTATTAGATTCAATTTAAGCTCGGCAGCGTAAGCATTACTTCATTAGTGTTCTCATTAAAAGTGGCGTTAAAATGGAATTTTTACAACAGATTAAAAAGGATTCCATTATATATCTTATAAAATGTTGAATCCAAAATGATATCGATATGTTATATTTACTCTAAAATGTGCTCACAATAAAACGAGAGTAGTTAGGTACTAAGTATGCAAGCTTTGCAGAGACGAGCGTGATCCGTCTTGGTCTTCGGCTTCGGCTGATCTCACCATAACAGTTGACTTAACATTAATTAGAAAATAAACGTTTTAACCGAATGGTCTTATTAATAAATAAAATAAAAGCACCAACAAAAATAAAACATTTTAGAACAGAACAGGATAGACGACAAATCATATTGAAACAAGTCGCGTAAGGCGAAATTACTACATTTAGTCAAACTGTGGAACTCACAAAATGAAACTGAACGCACTGCATTTTTTTACAATGACCGTAGTCCGCCGCTCGTGCAAAACGCAGTGAAACTGACGAGCCTGTTTAGCGCGGTAGTGGTTGCGCTGCGCTGCATAGCACGCTTTTCTGTACCTCTCTTCGTTTTAACTTTTTGAGCGTGTTTTTAATCCAAACATATCATATCTAATGTTTTTGGAATCAGGAGCCGACAAGAAATAAACTGAAATTGTTTTTAAATCGATTTCGGAAATGTTATTTTAATCATAATTTTTATATTTGTAATTTATTTGTAAAATATAACATAATTTATATGTTTTTGGAATCAGAAAAAGATGAAGAATAAGTTGAACGTAATTTGGGATCGTTCTATAAAAAAAAGAAATTTAATTACAATTTTCAGATTTTTAATGACCAAAGCGATTAATTAATTTTTAAGCCTCCAAGCTGAAATGCAATATCAAAGTCCGGCCTTTGTCGAAGATTGCTTGGCCAAAATGTCAATCAATTTGATTGAAAAATGAGGGTGTGACAGTTCCGCCTCAACTTTTACAAAAATCCGGATATGACGTCATCAAAGACATTTATCACAAAAATTTTAAAAAATCTCTGGGGATATCATACCCAGGAACTTTCATGTAAAATTTCATAAAGATCGGTCCAGAAGTTTACTCTGAATCGCTCTACACACACAGACACAGACACACACACACACACACACACACACACACACATACACACACACACACACACACACACACACACACACACACACACACATACACACATACACCACGACCCTCGTCTCGAATCCCCCTCTATGTTAAAACATTTAGTCAAAACTTGACCAAATGTAAAAACAAAACAAAAATCGATGAAGAAAAAAACAAGTCGCGTAAGGCGAAATTACTACATTTAGTCAAGCTGTCAAACTCACGGAATGAAACTGAACGCACTGTATTTTTTTCACCAAGACAGTACAGCTTCGTCAATCCCCGCGAGAAGGTAATCGCTCACCTCCCACGTGCAAAACGCAGTGATATTGACACGCCAGAATAGCGCGGTAGCGTATTGTGCTAAGCAGGAAAGCGCGCTTTTCTGTATTCGTGTTAACTTTCTGAGCTTGTTTTGAAAACAACCTATCATATCTATATGTTTTTGGAATCTGAAAACGATAAAGAATAAGATGAAATCATTTTTGGATCGATTTCTTAAATTTTAATCGTAAGACTAATTAATCTATTTTCGTTAATTGTGATCACATGAGTAAACATGACATTAACAGCTATTGTGTTTTCAGCGTAGCAATAGAGTCCGATATCTAGACGAGACAAGTATAATGCCGACGAGTCGAAGACGAGTCGCATTATACTTGTTCGAGTCTAAATATCGGACCCTATTGCTTCGCTGAAAATATAATAGCGATTATATAGCTGTTCTGACCTTTATTTGTTGTTCCAAACTGACAAAATGACAGTTTTTGCGTCGATGCGTCGATCTCAGGTTTTGATAGCAGACGCTGTTCCTTATGCGCATTAGTTTTGCGCAGGCGCCATACTGACTTTGGAAAAAAACCTCGATTTGACAACACAGCTGTTAAACAGTTTTTTTATTAGTTCATTCGTATACAACACAAAGAAGTTTGAGGGTTTTTTAATTTTGAACAAGACTACTTATGAAGAAGACCAAAACACAACATCAACGGCCAAAAACTAGAAACAATTGAAGAACTAGGATGCAACAAGGGGAGGAAAAGAAAACAGCTAATCCGTACAAAGCGAGCAGACGGCAGCGACGTTTTCAGTTTGGGTGAATGGCATTTATACTTGTCTCGTCATGAAGCGAATTTTTCAACCTCAGTTTTAAACGACTACATGAATGATAGTGCCATGGGTTGTACATCAATACTTCAGAGGGGAAGTGGGGTATTTAGTGTGGAGTTACGAGATAAGAAAAGCCGAATGCAAAAGTTTGTGTCAGTCGGCAACTGTGAACTAAGCTCACAGGCACACAAAAACGGCTGTTCCGTTTTACTCCCCTGTTTGTACTACATCTTTCGACTTTGGACATTTTGTGGTGTTTTGGGACAAAAAATAATAGGTTTAGTCCTGTTTCATCGGGAAGTTAGCAGAAAAGGGTATGCTATCGACATTTGTAAAGCTGAAAAACATTCCCGAGAAGAATTTCAAGTTGACAGTGTATAATTATGCTGTTGTCGATCAGTGAAACATCGTGTGGTACAGATGGGTAAACCGGAACCATGCGTCTTTGTTATTGACAATATGCTTTTGGATATTGGCAAAAATGGCCGACTTCCGTAGCATTATGCTTTGATGATCGGAAGAGACCATCCAATCTCAGCCCCCGAATTCCCCCACGTGTCCATCAGAATAGCTATATATGTATATGAGGCTTTGCCAAAAAGTGCTGGGGGGGTGCTTGGACATTTGTGACAAACTAAACCTTTTCAGTTGATTTTTGTGTGTGTTTTAGGAGATACATTAGTCTTTGATGAACACATTTATGTAATAAAAGAATGGTTTGTGCATTTGGGAAATGTGTACGGTTTGATAATATGCCATGATACGCCAATTTTGAGAAAAGCCACATGTGCAACAAAACTGACCACAGAAGCCATTAATATCATTTCATACAACTGGTATTGATTTATTTCTAGTGAACAGACCCTGCAGAAGCATTATCAGTCATTAAAAGTACATTTGGAGCCAAATCGTGAATGCAGTGTCAAGTAATGTCGCAAGACGCTCAAACATCATAAAAGTCAAAACTGATACTTTCTGCTAAGTAACCACAAGAAGTATTAAACCCTAAAATAAAATATAACACTTCAACAGAAACACTGACACATGTTAAAAATATCCCTAAAAGTTGTTAAAGTTTGCTAAAACTTGTTAAACAGTCATGTTGTTGTAGGTGTCACGTGTTACGAAAATGTTGATGGACATGAAAATATTCATTATATTTGAAATAACAACCAGAATGTAATGTTATACATACACTAACTTTTCATTTACAATCTAAAGATTAGGTTATTTCTGGAATATGAAAACAGAAACAATAGCAAAACATGTTAAAAGCAAGACAGTCATAACATCATTCTACGTGTCACGAGTTACACTGTATCAGTGGACATGAAATTATTCAAAATGTTATAAATGACAACTATAATATTAAGGATACATTCATATTTTAAAGATTAGGTAATTATGGAACATCAAAGCATCACAAAAAAAGTAACATCATGTTCAAAACAGGTCAAATCTGCGTTCTACCTGTCACGTGTTACATGAAGTCAGTGGACATGAAATCAATCAAAATGTCAAAAATAACTACAATATTCAAACAGACATTTAGAATACAGTTTTAACCTAATGACTAGGTACATCTGGAATAAGGTTCTCAATTAAATCGAAAAAATTTAATTAGTTGTACGTAAAATCCTAGCAAAATCCCTATTTAATTAGGGGGGGGTGTGGTGCCGTGTTAAAACAATCTCATGAAAATATTCCTTCCCCCTGCTAACCCAAATGCATTTTGTCAGCTTTGGCTACAATATTTACAAGGACATAAATGTCTCCTCCTATATCGTTACACGGACATGAACGTATCCTCCTGAATCGTAACACGGACATTAACAAAAACAGAGGATCGTATTTTTCTTCCATCAAATTTGCCTCCAAAAGTAGCAAGCAGTTATTATTAACAGCTATTGTGTTTTCAGCGTAGCAATAGGGTCCGATATTTAATCGTATGAAGTATTCTTTATTTTCTCAATATTGACACATGTAGGCCTGTACCTATACGTGATATTGACTTTGACACCACAAAATATTTCAGTCGTATGTTGAAACAAGTCGCGTAAGGCGAAAATACAACATTTAGTCAAGTAGCTGTCGAACTCACAGAATGAAACTGAACGCAATGCAATTTTTCAGCAAGACCGTATACTCGTAGCATCGTCAGTCCACCGCTCATGGCAAAGGCAGTGAAATTGACAAGAAGAGCGGGGTAGTAGTTGCGCTGAGAAGGATATCACGCTTTTCTGTACCTCTCTTCAATTTAACTTTCTGAGCGTGTTTTTAATCCAAACATATCATATCTATATGTTTTTGGAATCAGGAACCGACAAGGCATAAGATGACAGTGTTTATAAATTGATTTGGAAAATTTAATTTTGATAATAATTTTTATATTTTTAATTTTCAGAGCTTGTTTTTAATCCAAATATAACATATTTTTATGTTTTTGAAATCAGAAAATGATGGAAAATAAGATGAACGTAAATTTGGATCGTTTTATAATTTTTTTTTTTTACAATTTTCAGATTTTTAATGACCAAAGTCATTAATTAATTTTTAAGCCACCAAGCTGAAATGCAATACCGAAGTCCGGCCTTTGTCGAAGATTGCTTGGCCAAAATTTCAATCAATTTGATTGAAAAATGATGGTGTGACAGTGCCGCCTCAACTTTTACAAGAAAAGCCGGATATGACGTCATCAAAGGTATTTATCGAAAAAAAGAAAAAAACGTTCGGGGATATCATTCCCAGGAACTCTCATGTAAAAGTTCATAAAGATCGGTCTAGTAGTTTGGTCTGAATCGCTCTACACGCACGCACACACGCACACACACACACACACACACACACACACACACACACACACACACACACACACACACACACACACACACACACATACATCACGACCCTCGTTTCGATTCCCTCTCTATGTTAAAACATTTAGTCAAAACTTGACTAAATGTAAAAAGTAGTCCATCTGTAAACTCTGAATATGCAGATGACCTCTATAAATTATTCAATTGTACTCTGAAATCAAAGACAATGACCGAATGAGATCGAAACTCGGTTGTGATGGGATATCCATGGTTGTGATGGAATATTCAGAATAATTACCTCCTCAGCTAACAGAGACAAAGAGGCAGGTCATGGGATAAAAGCTAATTCAATTCGTTGGGAGAAGAATTATGGGCAAATTATGTGTCAAACGTTAGAAAGTGTCAAACGTTATACCTTACCCTGAACAGACAGTACAATATTTTCTCGACCTTACGGCTCGTCGTCTCCATGATTTCAATCGAATCGGTGACCGGAAACGCCATAGAAGCAAAGCTAGTGGTTTCCACGCTTTTGTATCAAATACTCGCGAAACTTCTTTGTGAAAATTGCAAAAAATAACAAAATGTGTCAAGCGTTATTTTTGGACATTAACTATGACGGCTTACTAGTGCCAAAACCTCATAATTGTAATTATCAAGGGAAAATTAGTAATTATTACTAATTTTCCCGGAATAATTACTTCTTCTTCTTCTTCTTCTGCGTTCGTGGGCTGAAACTCCCATGTACACTCGTGTTTTTACACGAGTGGAATTTTACGTGTATGACCGTTTTTACCCCGCCATTTAGGCAGCCACACGCCGCTTTCGGAGGAAGCATGCTGGGAATTTTCGTGTTTCCATAACCCACCGAACTCTGACATGGATTACAGGATCTTTTCCGTGCGCACTTGGTCTTGTGGTTGCGTGTACACACGAAGGGGGATAAGTCACTAGCAGGTCTGCACACAAGTTGACCTGGGAGATCGGAAAAATCTCCACTCTTAACCCACCAGGCGGCCGCGGCCGGGATTCGAACCCTCGACCTTCCGATTACGAGGCCGACGTCTTACCACCCCGCCACAGCGCCCGTCAGGAATAATTACTAACTTTCATCTGTTAATTCCTAATTTTTAGTTTTGGCTCACTTCCTGACGGATTGCTAGTGCCAAAACTAAAAATTAGTAATTTTCCCGTGAAAATGATTAACTAACAGGTGAAAACAGTAACTGACAGCGTTAATTAGTAATTATCACGTGATAATGGGTAACCCCAGATTTTGGCACTAGTAAGCCGTCATAGGGATTACTAGTGCCAAAACCTCATAATTGTAATTATCAAGGGAAAATTTTCCCTTGATAATTACCATTTTCACGTGTTAATTACTAATTTTCCCGGGAAAATTACTAACTTTCACCTGTTAATTACTAATTTTTAGTTTTGGCTCACTTTCTGGCGGATTGCTAGTGCCAAAACTAAAAATTAGTCATTTTCCCGGGAAAATTACTAATTATCCCGTGAAAATGAGTAACTAACGAGTGAAAACAGTAACTGACAGCGTTAATTAGTAATTATCACGTGATAATGGGTAACCCCAGGTTTTGGCACTAGTAAGCCGTCATAATTAACTCCATCGATTCTTTTTAGCTGCTAGATACAATAACTTCGCAAATTCTGACTCAAATGCAACACACTGCTTTTATCCCCGAGTACGCAGTAGGAGGGTCCAGCAGACTTTAGTTTAATTGTGTGTCTGTGTGTGTGTGTATCTGTCTGTCTGTCTCGACTTAACAGCTTATTGCTGGGAAACTACTGGGCGCAGTTCGTTCAAAAGTTGATACACTAACTTGATAATAGGTCCGATTGATCGTATTAAAACTTCATAATGTTACCTGGGACCTAAATGCCCCAAAAAACAAACAAGTTCTTGACGGTTGGACGAATTCAATCGGAGCGACAGCCAGCAATTGAGCTGATAGAACAGCCGAACGCGTGCGTCATGAAAAAGCATGCGTATCGCATGCGAGACGATTTGCAAGCCAGCCAGCGGGTGGGGATTAATTTGGTCTCGGCAAAGAAACTACAGTGCAGGTTTGGTCTCGGTGAGACTGAAAGAGAGACAGAGAGCACGAGAGAGAGCGACAGGGACACTGTGTCAGTGATTCAAGGTGGTGGCTTGGTGGCCAAAGGGATCCGGGTTCGATTCCCGGCATGGGCGGTCTATTTTTTTAATTTTTTTTAATTCTTGTTTACTATTGTTTATTATGAACGTTTTAATGTTTTATTTTACTTTAATAATTTTTTTAATTG
Source organism: Littorina saxatilis (assembly GCF_037325665.1). Lineage (NCBI taxonomy): Eukaryota > Metazoa > Mollusca > Gastropoda > Littorinimorpha > Littorinidae > Littorina > Littorina saxatilis. Next base: position 46,384,956 of record NC_090250.1, read on the forward strand.
TGTAAAATAAATAAATCTTTTTTTTTTTTAAATTCACGTGCACAAGACAAAAACTTTCATACTGTGCCAAAGTGATCCGAGTTCGATTCCCGGCATGGGCGGTCTATTTCTTTTTTTTTTTCTTTTTTTTTAATTCTTGTTTACTTTTGTTTATTATGAACGTTTTAATGTTTTATTTTACTCTAATAATTTTTTTTTTTAAATCCACGTGCACAAGACAAAAACTTTCATACTGGGGGAGCGAGCCAGTCTGAAGAGTACTCGGGTCCAGCGCCAGCGTTTTTTATTTCCTCGAATACGAAACTATCGTTTTAATCCAAAATGGCGGCCATTCAAAGCACCAAGACCGGCGAAAACAGAATCTGTAAACAAGTTGGTCTGCGGACATGAGCCCTTCGAAAAAAACCGGGTATTTACTGGGCGAGTTTTTCGGTAAATTCTGGTTCTAATTACGATTGTTGCACATTCTACAAAGAGTTGCATGCTTAGACTGTATGAAATACGCAGATTAAAAGATCGGTCCAACAGTTTTCTCTAAATCGCTGTACACACACACACACACACACACACACACACACACACACACACACACACACACACACACACACACACACACACACACACATACACACACACACATACACACACACACACACCACGACCCTCGTCTCGATTCGACCCCCCTCTACGTTAAAACATTTAGTCAAAACTTGAAAAAATAAAAAAAAAAAAAAATATATCACTTATTCGTCACACCACAGGTCGATTGCATGAACACCCACATCACCACCAAAACTGACGACCTCCACAGTGCCAAAACTCCACGGTAAACTGTAGGTAATGTAGTGTGTCCCGTCCACAAACAACTGCAAAATCAGAAAAACAGTGAGAGAGAGGAGATGAGAGAGAGAGAGAGAGAGAGAGAGAGAGAGAGAGAGAGAGAGAGAGAGAGAGAGAGAGAGAGAGAGAGAGAGAGAGAGAGAGAGAGAGAGTGAGACCACATTTAGAATACGGACATTTGATATGGTCCCTGTTTTTGAAACGCCGCAGTCCGGCAGTTGCCCCCGAGAGGGTACATACGCCGAGAGCAACTGACACTGACTCTGATTTAAAGGATTTAAAAGACCTGTCATGTAGAACAAGAACAAGAACAAGAACAAGAACATCATTTATTCTTCAGGCCTCTAGCCCCTAGAATAGGGTCGTTACAAACAAAAATACAAGTCAAAAATACCTACAGCGGCAAAGCAACACGAAGATACAAAACTAAACACATACAGCGGCAAAGCGACAAAGATACAAAACTAAACATACGCGGTAAAGTAATACAGTCACAATCAGTCGTCTTGAGCTATGTTTTCAGTAAACTCCAGGCGAGTTTTTAGAGCAATAAACAAGTAAATGCTTAATCTACGAATATCAGATGACGAGCCGTTGCGGAGAATATTCACACAATTTAATGAGTTATATCTTGTATTTAGAAACTTAGCCCTGGCGTTTGCATACAATGGACAATCAAATACAAAGTGCTTTTCGTCTTCCACAACATCGCAAAGCTTGCATAGAATATTCCTGTCCCTTCCAAATGTTCTTCTAAAACACGAAGCTCCAATAGGCAACACACCCAGACGCAATTTGATCAAACAATCGCGGAAACATTTTTTGTCAATGAAATCAAAGTACTTCTCACTTTCACCTTAACGGAACAATAATTACCTGTACGTCATCTAGGTTGATTGCTTTGAACGTCATCAGGAAGGTCTTGTTTCCATGGATCGGGAACGGGTCGAGGGCATACGTGTGTCCACCATAATAGCCCTGTCCAACTAGTTTAGAGTTGAACGCAACGTCATTTTCAAGTGGGCGAATAGACGCATGCAGCACAATGTCTCCATTCCCTCTCTTGAAGTTGATGTAAAATCTGATGAAACCCAAAACACACAGAAATGAAAGAAGTACGAAAAAATGTGATTCAAAGTTCATTCATGTTGAAACAGTCTGTAATTCAGAGAAATAGGTGAGCAAAAGAAAAAAAAACCTACCAACAATCTCATACATCATCAAATGGACGGTCTGTCAAGCAGTGAAGTTAATGTTCGCATTGGTGGAACCAATGATAGTGTTATGGCGGATACGAATCGAAGCTGAACCGCAGTCCCATAGTCCGGATTGAGCTACAGGCTTCTTGCTTAATCCGTGAAGTAATAGTTTACAATGTGGTCGGCACAGGGCCGCCTCACCTTTTGAAACACAAAACGTTATCGAATAAAGCTTTTAGACGGGCGCAGTGGCGTGGTGGTAAGACGTCGGCCTCCTAATCGGGAGGTCGTGAGTTCGAATCCCGGTCGCTGCTGCCTGGTGGGTTAAGAGTGGAGATTTTTTTCGATCTCCCAGGTCAACTTATGTGCAGACCTGCTTGTGACGTAAACCCCCTTCGTGTGTACACGCAAGCACGGAAAAGATCCTGTAATCCATGTCGGAATTCGGTGGGTTATGGAAACACGAAAATACCCAGCATGCCTACTTAACGAAAGCGGAGTGAGCTGACTATGCTCTCAGAGTATAGTGTGGGGAACCCAAATGGGCAAACGAGCTCACACGCAACCAGACAAATTCTGGAATGCTGAAGAAGTAGAAGAATTATAATGCTATTTCAAACATGTGGGCAATAGGACCAAAATAATTGAGTTCTTACCGGCCAAGATTTGGAGATGTTCCATTGATGCACACTGTCCATCCCGGCACAGGGGTTCTAGGCACCAGCATTGATTTGTCTTTCTGGAACATTTGAAGAATTGTCTTGGAGAGGAGAAGCATTTATCTAGTTTCACCTAATCACGCACAAAAGAACAAGTTTTTTTTTAGCGATATTAACACATTCAGTCAATTTGTTAGTCGTAACATAAAAAAATAATAACAGTAAAGTCTTCAACGAGACTGAGTCACCGAACTCCACTGCCTTCGTATCATGTAGGCAGCAACCGTACTTTGCATAAAGGGGATTTGCGTTGTTTCTTACCATAACATGTTGAATTTTAATGTCTAATGTAAAGCGCCAAGAGACTGCCATTTGGCGGTGAACAGCGCTATAAAAGAATGTTTTATTATCATTATCATTATAGCGTAAATTCCAATGTAATATTCTACAGATTTCTAACTCAGCAAAAAATAAGATTGGAATAAAAAGACTTTCGTGTCTATTATTGCAATGTCTTTTTCATGCAAAATCTGTATTAACAAATTAGTTAAACAATTGTTTAGATTCAGCCTGAAATACAATCCCATGGTCTTGACCAGGTCAACACATTTTTGATCAAAATATTAATACATTCTGAATTTTGGAACGTTGGCAGTCTCTTTGTTTTTGGATTTATTCAAAATATTAATGGAATTGACTGGAAAAATACGGCTGCCAGATTGCTGCCGCAACTTTTTTTTTCACCAAAGGCACTTATTAAAAAAACTTATTTATGACAATGACAATGACAATGACAATGACGATGACAATGACAAATCTTTATTTTTCGAGGGTGACAAGAATAAGCATAGATATGCTTTTTTGCATCTGGCCCTCGCCCTAAAGAGGGACTAAACTATTTTACTATAACTATGACTAGGGAGAAAAAAAAAAAATAAAATAAATAAAAAAAAATAAAAAAATAAAAAGGTTACATAAAAACATTAATGGTAGAACATATAAGTATTAACAAAAACCCAGGAGGATGTGGGGATATTATCTGAAGGAATTCACAAGTAAAGTTGAATGACTTGTTATACATTGACATTGATAGTTTTATTCTTCTTCTTCTTCGTCGTTCGCTAGATAGTTTTATCATAAGAACCTTTTCTAATTCCTATTAACTCGATGTTCTTTAACTATATTTATACATAAATGCATATTGTAAAGCAGTATGCATTGTTAGAGGATTTTTTAGTAGGAGTGTTTAAATGTCGAAGCTGCTTTTCCCATTTTTACCCAAGAGACCGACTGTATATTGTGTTATTGTATTTGTCAGACTTGATTGTACCAAGTCCCTACACATGTTGTAATGCGCTTAGAGCCAAATATTTTTGTTTTTTGTAAGGGATAGGCGCAATATAAATACACTTTATTATTATTATTATTAAGTCATATATACCGTTCCACAAAAAAATATGTCCAGTAGTTAACTGGGAATCGCTGTTGACTCCCACACACACTAACTTCCTCATGTTCTCAATATAGATCCCGGTCTACCGCAATGCATTCAGTCAAATATTGACTGAATGTACAAACTAAGTCAAAGACTAGTGCGCGCTTTTGAAATACAATCATAATTAGCCAAAGACGACACATTTTCTGGAAATGTGAGCAACCTAGCTTCTACAATTAAATATCTCTAATGGAGGCTTATAATTCGACCAATCTTCCAAGGAAAATGGAAAGACAGTTATCGTCCAAGTGAACACTATTGGTGTACCGATACAGACACAGACAGACACACAATCGCAGAATTTGGTAATATCATATTTACTTGATCTGAATAGATTCATTCTTATATCAATTGGCATAAAAGCGTACAATGCTTTAACGTCAGTAATTGAGAACACTGAACGCGAATGTACATGATACTACAAAACGTACCATTGGATTTTTCCAGATTCTCTGTCGACATTCACCAGCATTGGATGTCCATGTCCCGATGACCGAGCAGTGGAATGCGGGGCGGCCGTCCTCGCTGAAGATGTAGTCGTCGTTGCAGTCCGCATCCCCTTCCATTTCCGATCCTGTCCTCCGCCATGTCACGCTGGTGGTTGTGTAGTCGACTGGAGCTTCTGATTCTTTGCATGGATAGTGCACTGTCAAAATATTCATTTGAATATATATGTTAAAATATAGCTATTCTGATGGACACGTGGGGGAATTCGGGGGCTGTGATTGGATGGTCTCACACATCCCTTTTCCGATCATCAAAGCATAACGATACAAAAGTTGGCCATTTTTGCTGATATCCAAACGATATCAGCAATAACAAAGACGCGTGGTTCCGGTTTCTTCCACGTGTATAAAGTACACGCATACCTCGCCAGGTTTGTTTCTGTCACTCTGTGACTAGTCGACAGACGATGCCATTTGCTTTGTGTGTGTTTTTGTTGTTGCTTACTGTACATGACATAGGCCCTACATTACGTGTAAAATCCAGTTCTTTAACAGGCAACAAACCTTGCAAATTTCCAGAAGCTGCAATCTGAAGCGACCTATCTCGGATTCTAGCAGACGATCTCTCCAATGTTTAACACAAAATCAGCAAACTCTCCTGTCACATAGAACGTCCATTGTATAGTGCAATGTTGAAATGAAGTTACCGGTCTGAAACATTTCGTCGTTTCTTCTGAGACAATCCTTGTTCTCTTATCATCTACAGATTTACTGCTGTCTTCACCACGCGAATTCCCAACAGAAGTCAGACTTTCGAACATACAATCTACGTAGGCAAGCATGATACGTCATGACGTCATATGATTCCTAACATATTGACGTAATGCTAAGCATCCGGTTATCTCGAGTTTTCTCCGTAATACATGTCCGTGGGTTTTTCAATGTTCGGTTATTTCCGTGGCTTCATGCGGAAAGGGAACCGTCGTCTGCAATCAACGACATGGACCATTCTGGTACTTGTCGCTGACAAAAACATGATTCTAACACAGAATTTAATGTCAGAATAGCTATATAAACGCTATTGTGTTTTCAGCGTAGCAATAGGGTCCGATATTTAGACTCGAACAAGTATAATGCGACTCGTCTTCGACTCGTCGGCATTATACTTGTCTCGTCTAAATATCGGGCCCTATTGCTACGCTGAAAACACAATAGCTGTTACTATTCTGCGGCTTAATCTTAAATGTGATAAAAGCAGAAGTTAAAAAAAAAATCGTCAAAATATTTGTCAATTATATTATCATGTGACTGCTTGTGCGGCAGTTCGAATCTGAACAAAATGATACGAATATAAACTAATAATAGAGAGATTAAGTGTACAGCTTTAGTGGTAGTAGTAGTGGTTAACTTAAGGAAAATCTATGTATCAGTACGCATTCCGCTTACCATAACGAAACCGACAACGGCGTCTTGGCCCGTGCGTTTAGTTTCTCGTTCGTAAACGCGATGGGAGGGAAGACAACTGTTGCAATAATTCGAAAGAGTAGCGTCCCATGTCTGGACTCTTCAGTTGGAAAAAGAAGAAAAGTCATACATGGAGCAGACGACTCAGCCAAAAACAAGAACAAAAAACCCGATTATTGCAATGTTCTTAGTATTGATACATCTTAATGTTTCTGTGATACATTTTAACCACTCAAGTGTTGAATAGGCGCATGCGGAACGTTTGACGTGTACAGAATCTTCAGAAAATGAATGCGCTTGAAGAGAAGTGTTTGCGTGCATCTTTCTCAAGGGGCTGGGCCGCTATTGCGCGGGTCCGCTATTGCGCGCGGCCGCTATTGCGCGAATCTAACCCTAACCCTAACCCTAACCCTTACCCTAACCCTAACCTTAACCCTAACCCTAAAGATTCGCGCAATAGCGGCCCCGCGCAATAGCGGCCCGCGCAATAGCGGGCCGACCCCCTTTCTCTGTCTGCAGATTCACTCATTCCGATTCATTTCTTTGGCTGAGAATTTAGTGCATCAAACCTGGAATAAATCACACATAAAACTGACATTTGCAGCATTAAGTTGATCAGTAACATACTAGTTATAAAGAAATGTATGAATAAACACGCGTTCGCAAAGTTTTCACATAACATTCAGGGCTCGTTATTTCTGTCGATTTAACCACCGCTAGTTAGCTGATCTAAGGGAGCAGACCTAAACTTTGATCCCTAACCTTTGAACTGCGCACAAAACGCTGACGTCACCACATACAAAAGTACCGATAACCACTAACACTAACACTCACACTGTACACTTAAGGAGTCTATTATCATCAAAACAAGAAAACGCAGAAAAAAGTATGTACGAAGCGTCACGCAGGAGCTCCGCCTCGAGATCTCTGGCCTGAAGAAGGCGATCGAGGCCAAAGACCAGCAGATCGAAGACCTGAAAGAGCAGCTCGACGGCTTTGAGCAGTACACAAGGCGGAACAGCTTGAGAATTGGGCCGGTGCCAGAAAGCATTGGAGAAAACACTGACGAAATAGTAAAGCAACTCGCAAAGGTTGTTGGTGTGGACCTCTGCGACGGCGATATAGATAGGTCTCACAGGGTAGGCCGCAAGCCAACCGGTGGCGAACAATACACACGATCCATTATCGTGAAGATGGCAACTCACCGGAAAAAAGAGCAACTCATGCGATCGAGGAAAAACCTGAAGAATGCCGATGTCACCAAACTGTTCACGAACCTGGAATGGCCGGCCCTAAAGAGAGGAGACTCAGCGGGACCCCAGCGACACCCCAACATATTCGTCAATGAGGATCTGACGAAGACAAGGGCTGGTATCGCCGGTAGGGCCAGGAAGCTCAAGCGAGAGGGCAGACTTGAAGACACCTGGACTCGCGATGGCATGATCTTTGTTAAGAAAAGAGGCAGTGTCACCAAGCTCACCACCATGCGTGAACTGGAAGTATTTTGCAACTGACATATTTTCTGTCTCCACACCTGTGTGTTTTGAATACCTGTGCAAACTGACTCCAACCTGAGATAACACCGAACGTCATAACCTAAAAGTACCCATCGCCGCCTGTGTGTCTGTGTGTGTGTGTGTGTGTGTGTGTGTGTGTGTGTGTGTGTGTGTGTGTGTGTGTGTGTGTGTGCGTATATGTGTGTGTGTGTGTGTGTGTGTGTGTGTGTGTGTGTGTGTGTTTATGTGTAGTACAGAGTATGTTTGTGAATGAACCTGCTATTGCTGAGAAAACGCCAAAACTGATCAATTGCACAGTCTCTCGTAGACACGGATTTCGTTTACTTCTTCAAGACAACTCAATTAAGGTGATCTTTATGTAGTAATCGTCTTATGTGACTGTATGGCAATCCAAGGCGAGCTATAGTGATGGTAATGAACTGAAAACCTACGTATGCCTGTATTACAGTGTATTACAGTGTCTGACCATCGCAGTGACGATTTATGAGACAATAATAAGTTCATGTGCCAACGCAAGACGAAAAAACAATGCTGCGAACGAACACTATAATAGAACATTGACTGTGCAGCGCAAAGCCAAGCCCAGCGCTGTGTTTTGTCGAGTGTTGACCCGCGGACAGAGAAGCCTGTCCTCAGTTCATGTTTCCTGTAACCGTTGCATTGCTTAATTGACACTGGTTTATTTAATTATTGTCGAACATTGTGATGTTGGCCGATGTCTCCCTAGGCTGTGCACTTCACTGTTATCTGGCGTCCTGATATATTTTCTTCCCGCGTGTGTGTATGTGTGTCTGTCTGTCTGTCTGTCTGTTTGTCTGTGTGTGTGTGTGGGGGGGGGGGGGGTGTTATAAATGAAACCAGCGTAATGCGTCGAGTGTTTTGCTGTGTGCGAGCATTATTTTGACACTTGCATGCTTGAATATTTTTCTGATCTTTGTTCCACGACTCTGCTGCCTTACATTGAAGACGTGTGTGTGTGTGTGTGTGTGTGTGTGTGTGTGTGTGTGTGTGTGTGTGTGTGTGTGTGTGTGTGTGTGTGTGTGTATGTGTGTGTGTGTGTGTGTGTTTTCGGTAGGTGTACTTGTGTGGATGTATAAGTGTATTGATGGGTCACGACCAAACTACGCGACATCGACTTACATGTAAAACTGCTCCGTGTGCTGGATGCTTGAAACGTTATTTCTTAGTAAGTGTTGTTCTTGTTGTTGCTTCAAATGACTAAAAACAGTTGTTTTCTTTCCTCGTCATTTGTTTCATGTTGTATACACTCAGGACCATTTCATCTCCGTTCATTTTGTCAACTTTTTTCCGACAGCCGCGTCAGCGATTTTGACAGGACCATGTCAAAATTGTGTCATGTTCATTCATTTTGTTTTCCTACTTTGTATAAAAACGTTTATGACCTCTTTGTTTACCTGCTTTTCGCTATAGCTTTCCCCTGTTTTTCGCTCCTTAACCACTGTTATTCCCTTTTAGAGAGAGAGACCCGTTCACTGATGCTTGTCCCGTGCCTAGCTACCGATGCCCAGCCCTGGTTCTTCTTCTTCAAAGAAGTTGTAACCTAAATTTTGAATGCCTTTAGACATCGTTAATTTCAGATCCAGGGTTGGTTGTTTTTACGCAATATCGGCCAGGTGCTCGCAAAAATTGTTTTTTCTTGATCTTGACACCGTCCTGGTATATATGTTTTTAGTTTTTCACGGACAAAATGGTTTTCGAACAGCTCTCTTCATCTTTTTCCATGCACATTTCTTGTGTGTGTACTACGAGAAAAATATTGAATGTTTCAACTCCACACCCTTAAACCCCATACCCGACTCCAAATCGCAACCTTCCTATTTTAGTCAACCAATTGGAAGTAAGCGTTACGGGCATATGCTTTGGAACATTATATTCGTGCATAGTTTTGTGACACATGTTTTTGTCATTTTGCTGATGGTTTTATTGTCAGGAGATGTCCACCCAAACCCAGGCCCGCCTGGTAGAGAGCATGTTAAAGATACCTCTATTTTGCATATAAATGTACGTAGTTTGCGAAACAAGATTGATATTTTACAATGTGAAGTTAAAGAGCACGATATTGTGACTTTGTCAGAAACTTGGTTGTGTGACTCGATATCAAACGACAGTTTATGCCTCAAAGGATTTCATCCCCCAGTGCGTCTTGATAGGCCAGATGGATATGGAGGGGTAGCTGTTTATGTGAAAAACGATTTTATTTGCAAACCAAGGCCTGATTTGTTAATTCCAGGCCTTGAAGCAGTCTGGGTAGAAACTAAATTATTGCAAGAAACTGTGCTGGTTGGTTCATTTTACCGACCACCAGACTCTCGGATTGATTATTGGCACTTGGTTGACGAATCTGTAAAGCAAGTAATGAGAACACCACATAAATTTCTAATTCTTGGAGACTTTAACGAAGATTTTTTGAATAATCCATCTCCCCACTTTCTTAATTTAATACAAAAAAACAATCTGCATCAGCTCGTTACTGAACCCACACGTATTACAGAAACTAAATCCTCATGCATCGATCTGATCCTGACCACGAGTATAAACTTAATCAGTGAAGTTGTAGTGTTACCCCCCATTTGTAGTGACCATTCTGTGCCATGTGTAAAATTAACGTCACAGAGACTAAAGAAAGGTCAGTTCAAAAGGACTATATATAATTATGCCAAGTTAGATGTTGATACATTTTTGTTTGAATTGAACAAAATTGATCTTTTGAACACAGTTTTAAATGCGTCCATTGACGAAGCTGCTGCCTTGTTTTCTGAACATTTATTCCGTGTTGCAAAAACATGTATGCCTGTTAAGATAATAACAGTACGTGAAGATGATGCCCCATGGATGACTGAACATATTTTACAATTACGAAACGCAAAAAATTGTATACATCAAGTTGCTAAGCGCTTAAATACACCTGAGCAGTGGGCATTATTCCGCCTGACTAGAAATCAGTATACAGATGAAATTCGTAAAAGAAAAAGAGATTATTTTCTAGAACTTGATGAGAGGATAAATTGTAAACAGAACTTCGGAAGCAAAAATTGGTGGCAACTTGTTAATTCCTTCTTGAAGAAAAAAGGTGTTGCATGTAACGAAATTCCACCGCTAGAAGATAATGGAAAAATTATTGATAACATTTGTGAAAAAACGATTTTGTTTAATAATTATTTTGAAAGCCAGTCTAAAGTTGAAAATCCAGACGATCCCCTGCCCGAGGCAAATTGGTGTAATACATCTTTATCGACTTTTGAATTAACAGAAGCTGAAGTTGTCCAAGTGTTAAGGAATTTAAATTTATCCAAGGCCGTGGGCCCTGACGGAATACATAATAAATTGCTTGTAGATGGATTACCTGTTATCGTTCCACCGCTTACAGTTCTCTTTAACAGATCCTTGTCTGAGGGTATTTTTCCAGTTGTCTGGAAAACTGCTCACATTACGCCCATTTTTAAGAAAGGCGATAGGAGTGCTTGTTCCAACTACCGTCCAATCTCTTTGCTGAGTTGTATTGGGAAGGTGCTTGAAAAATGTATACAAATCCGTGTGTTTGGTTATTTGAAAAATTATGATTTGATTACACACTGCCAATCTGGTTTTATTGCTGGTGATTCGACTGTTTATCAACTATTGAGTATATATGATGATTTTTGTGTTGCACTTGATAAAAACATTATGTCACAGGCAATATTTTTTGATGTATCCAAAGCTTTTGATAAAGTCTGGCATCGCGGTCTGCTCCACAAGCTTGAGGCGATAGGTATAAGAGGTCCCTTGCTTGTTTGGTTTGAACATTACTTGAGCGATCGCAGACAAGCAGTAGTATTGAAAGGAACCAAATCAAGTTATGCTACCCCTTCTGCTGGTGTCCCTCAGGGTTCTGTCTTAGGACCTCTTTTATTTCTCATTTATATTAACGATATTGGTGTTGGTCTTGAATCAGTGTTGAAACTCTTTGCAGACGATACGAGTATGTACTTAAGTTTAGATAACGATGATGTACGAGCAGAGATTTTGAATTCTGATTTGGATAAAATTCGCACATGGGCTTCTAAATGGAAAGTCACTTTTAATTGTCAAAAGACAGAATTGTTGGACATTTGTAGGCTACAAAATGTTTTACTTCCACCATTGTATTTCGAAGATGCACACTTAGTTGATGTTGAAAATCACAAGCACCTTGGCGTCATTCTACAAGGTAATTGTAAATGGGATTCCCACATAAAAAGTCTAATTGCTAAATGTAGAAAGTCAATTGCGTGTTTTGGTTTATTCAAGCATCGTTTAAACAGAAAATCACTTGAAGTTATATATAAATCCTTTATGTTACCATTGTTTGATTATGCGGACGTTATCTGGGATAACTGTACACAGTGTTTGGCAGACGAGTTGGAGACATTGCATCTCGATGCAATCCGAATCATTGTAGGTGCAGTACGTGGCACAAGCCACCAAAAACTGTATAACGAATCGGGTTTTGTGCCCCTGAAAGAAAGGCGACGTCGTCATAAACTTTTGCTGTATTATAAAATTGTAAATCGTTTAACCCCAGAATATTTATATTCCAAACTGCCGGTCCTGGTTTCCGATGTAAATCCTTACCACAGACGACGCCCTCTTGAACGTAAGTTTCCATTGTGCAGAAGTGAGTTATATAAATCTTCATTTTTTCCTTCAACGACAGCTTTGTGGAATAATCTTCCAGAAAATATACAACAAACGCAGTCAGTTGGTGAATTTAAAAGGTATTTGACCGATGGAGATGTTGTTGTTCCACCGTATTATTATTTAGGCAACCGCCAGGGACAGGTACTTCACAGCAGGTTGAGATTAAACATGAGCGATTTGCAACAAGACTTAGTTAACCGACACCTCTCTGATAATCTAGAATGTACGTGTGGAGCATGCCCGGAAGATTCTGAACATTTCTTATTACACTGTCCAAAATTTAAAGAACATAGAACCATTTTATTCAATAGTCTGCCAACACACGTTCTGGACTGCAAAACACTCTTGTTTGGAAATACTGATTTAACTATATCTTTGAACACGAAAATATTCTCTGTTGTACAAGACTATGTTATGTTAACTAATCGCTTCGGCTGATATTATATTAACTGTGCAATTGATGTAGCCAGGCATTCTCTCCCTCCCTCTCTCTCTCTCCCTCTCCCTCTCTCTCTCTCTCTCTCTCTCTCTCTCTCTCTCTCTCTCTCTCTCTCTCTCTCTCTCTCTCTGTCTTTACCCTATTTGTATAAAATATAATTAAAGATTATCAAGATAAGTGTTGAAGCTATCACTTGTTCGCCATGTTTTGCTATCTGAATGTGTATTGATTATAAGTTCAAGAACGTGTCCATAAGCAATCTGCTTGTTAACGTTCTCAATGTTGTTATTGTTTGAAACGTGTGTATGAGAATTTGAATAAACACGCTTAAACCAAGCAATAAACTGATACAACACAAATCCCACTCACTGGTCACTGGTGTTGAATAGCCAAAACACATTTAAAGCAGCTGAGTAAAAGGCAAACTATTGAGGTTAAGTCACGGCATTTCAGAGAGGAATTTTTTTATATATTTTTAGCAATCATGTGCCAGAATAAGGACCGGAAAATGACTTGAAAACGTTCCGCAGACATTTAAGATATGAATTAAATTCTGTATACAAGAATTTCTTTTTGTATTTTAATACGTTTACACTAGTTTTCAAATCAAACAGAAACAAAAAAATAAATACAAAAAATGGAAAAAATAAAAACAAAATAAAGCAGGCACACTCTTCTATGAGAGAAGAGACTGTATTCCGTGCCAGGTTTACAACACAGTACCAAACCAAACATCACCTGTGAAGACCTGACGAGAACCTCCCACACTGTCACTCGCGGTTTGGACCTGTAGGTAGCACGTGCCTGACTCCCTTTCATAGGCACAGGAGTCACACTGGGAGTGTCCTGTGCACTTCCCAACGCACGAAATAGCGGACAAAGCTGACGTGATTTTTTGATAAGCTGTGACGTTTCGACTGGAGTCAAGTCGCCAAGAATAGAACTTTGACGATTCAGCCGTAGCAGCAAAACAAATGCCAAAACACAGGAACACGAGATGTAACAAACTCATGTTGTGTTCAGTGATGATCTAACTGCGAAAATGTTGAGCTTTATACTCAACCGAGTCTCGCGACTGATCTGTATGTACAGGGTTGTGCCATGAGCGTTGCATATTGGAAGACGTAAATTAAGAGCGGTACATTTGAATAGCTCAAAATAAAAATCGATTAAAAATGTTTTTGCCTCAGGCTTTTAAACTTTTGATAGGTAATTATGTGCTTATTGCTTCTTATCGGTGACTATAGCTCGAAAGCGATGCATACAAGTCAACAAGAAATGGATTTGCAAGTCTACCAAGTGACGACCGACAGCTACCTCTAGATTTGCTTTTGATTACTCTGTGCTGGAAATGCCGTGCAGGCGAATTGGAAAGTAAAACCTTTTATTTCAATAATACGGAGATGTTGGGATTCGGATAGGCAAAGAAAAACTCTACATCTATTTATCCGTCTTTTAATCACGACTTTGTTGGTGCGCATCGTGGTGAGCACAGGCATCTGCTTTAAACAAATAGTCATTGTTTTTGATTTGTTTAACTAGCTCAGGAAAATATGATGTTTTTGTATACAATCCATTCAAAAGTCAGACAATAATAATGAACCAAACAGCCTGAAATCAAAATCGACAGTATTCCTCGACGAACGGAATTTGACGGTCTCACCTACTAGGCATTCTACGTGTAAGAATGTTATTTAGTTTTCCTCGCAACACAATCCGTTTGAACTGTTGCGAAATGCTTCTCCCCGACACAGTTGCTGTTTATGATTGGGATTTTCACATCTGCATAATATTTTAGTTTGTTGTTTCCACTCAACTGTGAGTCTGTTGCCTTTCCTGGTCATGTTCATAACAGTTACTCCATAAGATCAAGGAAGCAGCAACACACTTTCAATACAAAAACAAATAGACTGCCAACGTCCCACAATTCAAAATAAAAAAACAACTCCAAGAAAGGTATGTTAATGGAACATTCAATTAATGATAAAACAAAACGTTCCATTCACTCATCTCCTAGCGATCTTTTAAGTAGACAGACAGACGCACACTTAATATAAACTTATTGTCGGACGACAACTAATTTACTGGGTCAAAAAAGGTGAAATAATACACTGTTACCATATAAAGCTCAGTAGGTTAATTCCGAAGGAGAGAAGTTTTGCGTGACGCCTCAAATTTCTGTTTGGCGACCTCGAGTGTGCAATACTTATTGCACTTCTCTGTACTTTCAATATAAGCCAACAAATGACACTGCGTTCCCAGCGCTAAATCAATGCAACTTGTAGTTAAAACAAATGAATGAAAGGCACTTAACAATTTCTTTACTTTATTTGGTGTTTAACGTCGTTTTCAGCCACGAAAGTTATATCGCGACGGGGCACTTAACAATGCCTCGAGTGTTAAAGAGTATTTTTCAAAGGTTAAGTAGTGTGTGTGTGTGTGTGTGTATGTGTGTGTGTGTGTGTGTGTGTGTGTGTCTGTGTGTGTGTGTGTGTGTGTGCGTGTTTGCACGGGCGCGCATGCACGCTTCAATTGTATTTCTCAATTTCTCTGCAAATAGCTTTTGTGCCTGTTACTGCATTTGCCTGTAGGTTGTTCCTGTCTCAGTGGACTTGCTCGTTTGCTTTAATGGCAAAGCAAACAGATTCATTCAGAAATCCAGCGCTGTGGAGTATGAAATAACATAGCGATAGCACAAGGCTCATATTATCAATAGCCCCCAGAGAAATTAACTTTTCAGTTGCATGTATAAAAGACGATGGTGCTTGAATAAGTCTTGCATTTTTTTCCCGGTATCGGTCAATAACTGAATGGTTTGCTTTTTACGTTTCCTAATTATTGTGCTCATACTTCGAAATCGAAGCCCTTTACACGAATTTCACACACACACACACACACACACACACACACACACACACACACACACACACACATACACACACACACACACACACACACACACACACACATATACACACACACACATAGGGGGATATTCGCCTATTTGCGGACATTGTGTATAATTTTTGTCCATCCGTCAAAATGCGGTAATATGAGGACCTGTTTTGACTTTCTTGTTTGAAGAGATAGAAAGTTGAAAGTAAGCGAAATGTTTAGGGAATTCGACACAAAGGTGTCAAAAAAACTTTTACTTCGATATTTCTCTTAATATAGCGTTACGAACGATTTGAAAAAAGCGACTATATGCGGACAGTCACTATTTCGCAGCTATTTGCGGAGCAAAAAACTACAGAGCAAGCGCTGCGTTTTAGTGGTCCTCAAATTGCTGCGGGTTTGTTGTGTGTGTTGTGTCAGGCCTAATTCTGGAACTACATCTGCTAAACTACAGAGCTGGTAAGAGCGGTCGCTTAAGCAAATGCTGTTAGCACAGGAGCAGTGAAAAAGGCAATACAATCATAAAGGAGTGGTGTCTTTTAAGGACTTGTTTGTTGATAAAGTGGGTGCTCCAAATACATTTAGCTTGGTAGGTTTAAATTATGCAATTCACCCGCATCAGTGGAAGAGAGGAAGCAGAAAGGTTTAGAGAGAGAGAGAGAGAGAGAGAGAGAGAGAGAGAGAGAGAGAGAGAGAGAGAGAGAGAGAGAGAGAGAGAGAGAGAGAGAGAGAGAGAGAGAGATCAAATCAAATCAAATTTTATTTTACGAGGGTTGTGGCATAAGCAATATAAACGAGCTTCTTTTCAACCAGCCCTCGCCCAGAGAGGGACTATTCTAATCTTAAATACATATATATATATATACAAACGTAAAACAATTACAAAAGATAAGCATGACAGTAACAAAAAAATTAAAAAAATTAGAATAAAAAAAAGTCAGAAAAACTATTCACATGACTGTATACACGTTGTAGGCTATACATACATTCTTGTGTTATGAAACACTGATGCTTTATGGACGGATATGATCAATATGAAAATAATCAGAACGAAGTCTTCCATCACTGTGACTTTTCGTAATTTGACATTAAATGTAATGAGAGGTGTTTTTTGAAAGTATTGAGACTTGTTGGGACTCGAACTGATTCCGGGAGAGAATTCCACAAAACGCTGCCAGAATAAGCTAAACTTGATTTAAAGAGAGAGAGAGAGAGAGAGAGAGAGAGAGAGAGAGAGAGAGAGAGAGAGAGAGAGAGAGAGAGAGAGAGAGAGAGAGAGAGAGAGAGAGAGAGAGCTATAGCTCTGTATTTTAGTGGTCCGCAAATTGCTGCATATGTTGTGTAAGGGTTCATCCTGGATTTATTTCTGGTAAACTACAGAGATGGTAAGAGAAAATGAGCGGTCGGTTAAGCTAATACCGTTGGCACAGGAGCAGTTATAAAGGCAATACAATCATAAACGAGTGCTGTCTTGCCATGACGTTCTTGATGAAGTTGTTGCTCTACATACATTTAGCTTGAGCGGTCTGAATTATGTAAATCACCCACATCAGTGTTTGCAAGCTCCTCGGGAACGAAATAATACAAGAAGGGTTTGAGAAGGAGTGTGTGAATCTTCCACTAACTAAGTAATAAAAACATGAATAAAATAGGTAGTGAAAACAAGGAAATACCAGCTGAATACCCTTAATCAAACAGAACATGTTATCAACAATTCTGAAAACAGCCCTTGATGTTTATATACATTATCACATTATCACTAAAACAACAAATACACTACATGTAGCCAACTGATGGACTGAGAAAAACAAAATCAGGAGTTGTATTTCTTGAAGAGGTGTGTTTTAAGTGCTCGTTTGAATGCTTGGGGTGACTGACAGTGGCGGATGTGAAAGGGGAGAGAATTCCATTGTGTGGGTGCGCAGAAAGTAAAAATGCGTTGTCCGTATGTTTTGGTTTTGGTGTGTGGAATGGTAAGGATGCGACAGTCAGAAGAGGCACGGAGTTGTCTTGCTGGAGAATAGACGGTGAGGAGTTCAGAGAAGTAAGCAGGAGACGAGCCAGAAAAGAAGTTGAAGCAGAGGGTGGACAGTTTGTAGTCAATGCGGGCTTGAATAGGTATTCCCAACAATGATTTTTCCTCGACGTTGTAGTTATTGTCGTCATTGTTGTGCAACTCGATCGTTTTTTTTAACATGCATTGTTTTCAAATGCAATGCTTGCAATTAATTTATCGATTGAATCCGGTTGCGCTGGAAAGAGAATCAGAAAACATCTTTTTTATTTAACTTATTTAATCTCATTCAATTCAGTATTGCTTTTTTGGTATAATTGTGTAGTACGCTTATAAGCATTGTATGGCTTGTTTTGTGAAAGACATTTGTGAATTCCATTCACATCAAAGAATCTGAACTAGATCGCACTTTACGACTGCTTTATCCTTTGACAGGCTTTGCTTTTGATCGTCTTTGTGTGTTCTTGGAATCTTTATTTTCAATGTGTGGACGAATAAGGCTTTTATTTCCCGGGTGGTTTTTTTTCTCAGGAATGCCAATCAAAGAATTCTGCTGTAAAAATCTTTAAAACATGTAAACAGGTTCATTGCAAATTTACATTGTGACCCAGGCAAGAAAAGAGTTACGATCAAAAGAAAATGCTGTCATAATTATGACTGAAAAAAAATGAAAAAAAAGGAGTGTGTAAATAAGAGAGACACACAATTAAAAAAAAAACAGAAAGACTAATGGGGAAAAGAGAAGGAGAGAGAGAGAGAGAGAGAGAGAGAGAGAGGAGAGAGAGAGAGAGAGAGAGAGAGAGAGAGAGAAAGAGAGAGAGAGAGAGAGAGAGAGAGAGAGAAAGAGAGAGAGAGAGAGAGAGAGAGAGAGAGAGAGAGAGAGAGAGAGAGAGAGAGAGACTAATTTGCGGGCTGATCGACTGACTGACTGACTGATCTTTGATACATATGGACAGAGGATTTAGTCACAACTTAGTCTTACAGCCTGTCCGTTCTGCATCTCAAGCACATGACACATAATTATTACTATGCGTCAGTTTTTAAGTTGATAATTCTGTCTTGTGGTGATCACCATACTTTTGATATTGTTGTGTGAATTCTCATGGAGTTTGTTTTACACCAGTCAAAGACTTCATAACATGGTGTCACTAGATGTGTATAGAAACGCGTCAGCAACAACAATGCTGTTAATTAAGTCACAATCAGATACATGTAAAGGCAGATCATAAGTGGTAATAGAGGAAAGAATGGGTTTCAGGACTGAGCCTGAAGGAACTTCTAACATAACATTTTTTTGAGGAATGTCAGTCATTTATGAAGACTTTTTGCCGTTTTTCGGAAAGATGCAAGTTAAAACAAGTTGAAGAGTTTGCTAGATCTATATAGTGATGACCGTTTTAAGCAAAGCGTTGTGTTGTGTATGGTTGTGTACGGTTGTGTTGTGTTCTGTACGACTGTGTTGTTTATGGTTGTGCTATGTACGAATACGAATACGAATACTTTATTATCTCATACAGAGAAATTTCAGTGCATGGTTATGTTGTGAATGGTTGGGTTGTGTTGTGATATTTATGGTGGTGCTGTGTTGTGTGCGGCTGTGTTGTGTTCGGCTGTGGTGTGTTGCGCTGTGGTGTGGTGTGGTGTGGTGTGGTGCGGTGCGGTGCGGTGCGTTTCGTTGCGTTGCGTTGTGTTGTGTTGTGCTGTGCTGTGCTGTGCTGTGCTGTTGGGTTGTGTTGGGTTGTGTACGATTGTGCTGTGTTGTGTACGGTTATGTTGTGTATGTCTGTTTTTCTATTGTAAGGTGTTTTGTCGTGTTGTGAGGTGTTGGGTTGTGCTGAGAGAGGTACGGATGTGTTGCGTTGTGTTGTGTTTTGGTGTGCATGGTTGTGCTGTGTTGTTGTGTGGTGCGGTGCGTTTCGTTGCGTTGCGTTGTGTTGTGTTGTGTTGTGCTGTGCTGTGCTGTGCTGTGCTGTGCTGTGCTGTGCTGTGCTGTGCTGTGCTGTGCTGTGCTGTGCTGTGCTGTGCTGTGCTTTGTTGTGCTGTGCTGTGCTGTGCTGTACTGTGCTGTGTTGTGCTGTGCTGTGCTGTGCTGTGCTGTGCTGTTGGTGTGTTGGGTTGGGTTGGGCTATGGTTGTGTGTGAATTTGTTCTATTGTGCAGTGTTGTGTTGTGTTGCGTCGTGCCGTGTTGTGTTGTGTTGTGTTGTGGTGTGCATAGTTGTGCTTTGCTGTGTTGAGGTGTGCATGGTTGTGTTGGGTTGTGTGGTGGTGTGCATGGTTGTGTTGTGTTATGTGGTGGTGTGCATGGTTGTGTTGGGTTGTGTGGTGGTGTGCATGGTTGTGTTGGGTTATGTGGTGGTGTGCATGGTTGTGTTGTGTTATGTGGTGGTGTGCATGGTTGTGTTGTGTTGTGTTATGTGGTGGTGTGCATGGTTGTGTTGGGTTGTGTGGTGGTGTGCATGGTTGTGTTGTGTTATGTGGTGGTGTGCATGGTTGTGTTGGGTTATGTGGTGGTGTGCATGGTTGTGTTGTGTTGTGTGGTGGTGTGCATGGTTGTGTTGTGTTATGTGGTGGTGTGCATGGTTGTGTTGTGTTGGGTTGTGTTGAGGTGTGCATGGTTGTGTTGTGGTGTGCATGGTTGTGTTGTGTTGGGTTATGTGGTGGTGTGCATGGTTGTGTTGTGGTGTGCATGGTTGTGTTGTGTTGGGTTATGTGGTGGTGTGCATGGTTGTATTGTGTTGGGTTATGTGGTGGTGTGCATGGTTGTGTTGTGTTCGGTTGTGGTGGTGTGCATGGTTGTGTTGTGTTGGGTTGTGTGGTGGTGTGCATGGTTGTATTGTGTTGGGTTGTGTGGTGGTGTGCATGGTTGTGTTGTGTTGGGTTGTGTGGTGGTGTGCATGGTTGTGTTGTGTTGGGTTGTGTGGTGGTGTGCATGGTTGTGTTGTGTTGGGTTGTGTGGTGGTGTGCATGGTTGTGTTGTGTTGGGTTGTGTTGAGGTGTGCATGGTTGTGTTGAGGTGTGCATGGTTGTGTTGTGTTGGGTTGTGTGGTGGTGTGCATGGTTGTGTTGTGTTGGGTTGTGTGGTGGTGTGCATGGTTGTGTTGTGTTGTGTTATGTGGTGGTGTGCATGGTTGTGTTGTGTTGGGTTGTGTGGTGGTGTGCATGGTTGTGTTGTGTTGGGTTGTGTGGTGGTGTGCGTGGTTGTGTTGGGTTATGTGGTGGTGTGCATGGTTGTGTTGTGTTATGTGGTGGTGTGCATGGTTGTGTTGGGTTATGTGGTGGTGTGCATGGTTGTGTTGTGTTATGTGGTGGTGTGCATGGTTGTGTTGTGTTATGTGGTGGTGTGCATGGTTGTGTTGGGTTATGTGGTGGTGTGCATGGTTGTGTTGGGTTATGTGGTGGTGTGCATGGTTGTGTTGGGTTATGTGGTGGTGTGCATGGTTGTGTTGTGTTGGGTTGTGTGGTGGTGTGCATGGTTGTGTTGTGTTATGTGGTGGTGTGCATGGTTGTGTTGGGTTGTGTGGTTGTGTGCATGGTTGTGTTGTGTTGTGTTATGTGGTGGTGTGCATGGTTGTGTTGTGTTGGGTTGTGTGGTGGTGTGCATGGTTGTGTTGTGTTGTGTGGTGGTGTGCATGGTTGTGTTGTGTTATGTGGTGGTGTGCATGGTTGTGTTGTGTTGTGTGCATGGTTGTGTTGGGTTATGTGGGGGTGTGCATGGTTGTGTTGTGTTGGGTTATGTGGTGGTGTGCATGGTTGTGTTGTGTTATGTGGTGGTGTGCATGGTTGTGTTGTGTTATGTGGTGGTGTGCATGGTTGTGTTGTGTTATGTGGTGGTGTGCATGGTTGTGTTGGGTTATGTGGTGGTGTGCATGGTTGTGTTGGGTTGTGTGGTGGTGTGCATGGTTGTGTTGTGTTATGTGGTGGTGTGCATGGTTGTGTTGGGTTATGTGGTGATGTGCATGGTTGTGTTGTGTTATGCGGTGGAGTGCATGGTTGTGTTGGGTTATGTGGTGGTGTGCATGGTTGTGTTGTGTTATGTGGTGGTGTGCATGGTTGTGTTGTGTTGTGTTGTGTGGTGGTGTGCATGGTTGTGTTGTGTTGCGTTGTGTGGTGGTGTGCATGGTTGTGTTGGGTTGGGTTGTGGTGTGCATGGTTGTGTTGTGTTGTGTGGTGGTGTGCATGGTT
>NC_090250.1:46411783-46419283 GCF_037325665.1 Littorina saxatilis
TGACGATGCTACGAGTATACGGTCTTGCTTTTTTTTTTTTTTTTTTTTGCCAAGCACATCATTGTGGGGCTTTTAATGAATAACATGCATCCGTCCACTCACAATATATTTTCTTTCATCCTTCAACATTTACCACTCAAAAAGTATATAGTATCAAAATTAATGAAAAACTTTTTTCTTACTTGTACCCTTAGACAATTTTCCTTGGTTGCCCCAAGATTGTGTTACTGTTTGCTTAAACCATAGCTTTTTTTCTTCTTTTTTTCTGTTGAAATATGTTTTTAAAATGCATGATTATAATTATACACACACAAAAAACACAGTATGACATCCACTATATACATCTTGGTGTAACTTTGGGTCCGTATCTAGAAATGAGAAGAGAAAGAGAAAAAAAATAAAGGAAATAAGAATAGAAAAATAAAAGAAATAAGAATAGAAAAATAAAAGAAATAAAAAAGAGGAATAAAAGTCATAATTTTATATTTCTGATCTGCAATTGCTTTTCGAATAAAACAAAGAGAGGCATTGAAGCCTTTGTTTTTTTATAAATACTTATGCACATTTTAGCAACCAAAATTATACGGTTCAATTCTTTCAACAGAGTTGCTTGCATTTTTCGATTTTTAACACCAAACATAATTTCGTGCACTGTTAACTCTATTTGTTCATCCAGATGTACCCAAATATAAAATTCTATCTGTTTCCAAAACTCAATCACCACTGGGCAAAAGAGAAAAAAGTGTTCTATATAATCAACGCTATTACTACAATATGAACAGACATTGTCCTCCACAACTTTCATTTTACATAACATAATGTTTGTGGGATAAATATTGTGAAGTAATTTCCATTGTAATACACGCAACCTTGTTTCTTTAACCGATTCAAAACTAGTCAGCCAATCTTTCTTATCAATTTCATAATTAAATTTCCTCCTCCAAAAGCCAATTGCACAAGGTTCAACAACTTTCATACTTACTAATTCTTTTCTAAACTGTTGTGCGCTATGTACTTTCTTACCACGATATAAGGGGATATCCATCAAAATTAATTTCTCTCTTTCCGTGCATCGTCTTGTGCATTACATTCAGAACAACAGCACGAACCATGTTATATTCCAAAATTCTCCGTGGGGATTTTCCTAAAACATCACAAATGAACTGATAGGAAACAAATTCGTTTCTGTATAAAACATCATGTACGCTATTAAAACCCTTTCTCGCCCAATCTTCAAAATACAGTACGTTTCCGGCATAAGCAAAACATTGGTTATTCCATAAAAGCGGATTAAATAAATTATTATCAATACATAAGCCTACGTTGTTATCAAGCCAGGTTTTCAAAACAATTTTCCAAAATTTGGATTTGACAAGTTCACTCCCCTTTAGTCTCCGAAAATTAACATTTGAATAAAAACATTCACAATTTGAGCCGTACATTGAAAACACTGACTTTGGAACACATTTCCACTTATCCGTGACTTTACGGGATGTCAGTCTGACAGCCCATTGTAATAAAAATGATGCCTGCATGTGTTTCAAATCAATCATATTTAAACCACCATTTTCGACATCACTACACAATATTATCCTTTTAACCTTTTCAAATGCCTTTTTATTATTTTCTTTCTTTTTCCACAAAAATCTAAACAACAGTCTATTAACTTCTGCTAATACTTTATCAGGGATCACAAATGCCTGCATAAAATAAACAAATTGGGAGATCAAGAACGTTTTTATTACAATAATTTTACCCATGATACTCAAATTTCTTTTCTCCCATGCCGCAATCAAGCGCTTAACAGACGTAATTCGCTCTGTCCAATTGTCCTCAACGTCAGAGGCTGATATGTCATTACAAAAATAAATTCCCAAAATCTTTAATTTTTTCTTCCAATTGAAATCATAAAAGGTGTCTTGACAATGTTTTTGACTTCCTAGCCACATGGCTTCACATTTCGACAGATTCAACTTTAATCCGGAAACGTAGTAAAAAGAATCAAAAATCAATAAGGCATGTTTTAAATCCGTTTCGCTTTTCAAAAATAACGTTACATCGTCAGCATACAAAGCAATTTTTAACATATCATCCCAAAACCTATCATTTAAACAATTCAAATTCGAAATACCGTTAACATTCTTATTCTGCCTAATCTTAATGGCTACTAACTCAATTGCCAAAACAAAGGCCAAAGGCGAGAATGGACATCCCTGACGGATTCCAGACTCCACTGGAAAATACTCAGACAACCAGCCTGCATAATTAACACAACTCTTGGCATCTTTCATCAAAACTTCGACCCAAGTTACAAACTCCGGGCCAAAGCCAAATTTTTTAAAAACATTTATCATAAAGTCTTTTGAAATACAATCAAATGCATGAAACATGTCGATGGTGACCAAAAGACCTGGTTTATCTTGCACATTCATTTGATCTATGACGTCATCAATCAATCTTAACAAAGATGAAACTTGCCTCCCTTTAATATATCCAACCTGATCAGGATTAATCACATTATGTACAACTTTGTTCATGCGTAAAGCCAGACACTTCGCCAGTAATTTATAATCACTGTTTGTTAGCGAAATTGGACGCCAATTATTTAATTCATCTCTCGGAAGGTTTTTACCTTTATGAATTAACACAATGACAGCATTTCTTTGAGACGCAGACAAACTACCATTATCAAATGCTGCTGAAAAAGAACGTGATATAAATATACTCACTCGAGACCAAAATACTTTAATGAATTCAATTGTAATGCCATCAGAACCTGGGGAAGAACCATTTTTCATTTGTTTTAGTGCGTGCAACAGTTCATTAGCAGTTAGAGAGCCCTCGCAGCTGTTCTTATCTTCGTCGGAAAGAGAAGGAACGCTGCAGCCTTGCAAAAAATCGTCAACATTACCAACATTATCTACTATATCTATTTTCTTTGTATACAAATTCATAAAATACTTTTTTTGCACACTGTGTATTTGTTTTTGATCTGTACACACTCGCCCTTCATCATCTTTCACGCGATCCATAACCTTTGCATTTGCACGTGCTTTTTCCAAACTCAAGAAATATTTTGTGTTTTTCTCCCCTTCCTCGACCCATTTAGCGCGAGCTCTAACCTGAGCGGCTCGTGCCCTTTTTATTTCCATTAACTCGAGTTGCATTTTCACGTGTTCACGCTTTGCTTGGGTATCATTACAGTTAGGATTCTTACTCAAGTAAACGTCTAAATCATTCAGTTTATTACACAAATCTGCAACTTCATTTCTCCTTTGACACTGTTTATTTTTGCTATAATTAATGGTAAACTCTCTAATTTTAACTTTTAACATTTCCCAATCCAGTTGACAATCCAATTCTTCGCTACAAAATCCTTCAATAAAAATATTCATTTCATTAACATAATCAATATCTTCCAACATCAAATTATTAAACTTCCAATAACCTTTGCCTCGTACAATCTCACTTACTTTCAATCGAACCAGGCACCCTCTATGGTCTGAAAAAGGAACACTGACAATGCCACAATCAAAGTTCAAATCAAAAATACCGGAGCTAACCAAAATGTAATCAAGTCGTCTGGCAATAAACGGAGTCTTTCTTGACCAGGTAAATTCCTTTGTATCCGGGTTGAAAAACCTCCAGACATCATACAAATCACATGTGTTAACCACATCATTAAATTTGGCAACGTTATCCCCAGAATGATTCTCGCCAGCTATAACATCCATTTCATTATTCAACACGCAGTTAAAATCACCACATACTATGATCTCATCGCATTCAAAACTTTTAATTTTTTCCGTCAACTCATCCAAAAATTTAACCTTTTCTTTTGTTTCGTTAGGTGCATACACATTTACAATTGCAACTGATTTATTTTTTATTCTAATACATGTCGCTAAGATTCTCTTTGACGAGAACAATACAGAGACATCTTCACTAACATTCTTTCCAAACAAAATCATTTGACCGGCGCTGTGCGATGTCCCTTCATGGAACACGAAACCATTCTTCCATTCTTTCATCCACTCGTCCGACACACTTCCCGTTATGTAAGTCTCCTGTAAACATATTACATCGTATTTCTTTTGTTTAAGAAAAGTAAACACCGATTTTTTCAATCTCGCCTTTCTGACCAAAGGCATCGGCGATGAACGTCGCCGACAGAGATAAAGACTATAATCTCTGTGTCGTCGCCGTGATTTGACGCATATCACGCACGGCATATTTAGGGCGCGATTTTGATCTTCATGGCTTCTTGACATCCTTAGGCTAACGCCGAGGATGTGACACCTAGTTGTGAAACCCTTGAAAACGGCTGAACAAGAGTAGGTTGAAGACTCAGTTCTTCCCGTAGCTGGCTGCGACTTTCATGTTCGACGTGATGTGTTGTGCCCCAAAAGACATTCTTGTGCTGTGCTCTGTGAGAGGTGTTTTCTTTGTGTTTAATATTATTTTGTTTGGACCTAGCTAGTGATGTGTACATTGTTGTTAAACAGTTGTTTGTTGTATGTTTATCAGGGTTTGCTAGTGTGTGATAGGGTTCGTGTCCGTCTGTAGATGTTATTTCCTTTGTTAGTCCTGTGTTGACAACTCTTCGACAAGCGCTTAGAACTGTACCCACGGAAAACGCGCTATATAAGCTTCATATTGATTGATTGATTGATTCAGGGCTCGTTATTTCTGTCGATTTAACCACCGCTCGTTAGCTGATCTAAGGGAGCAAACGTAAACTTTAACCCCTAACCTTTGAACTGCGCACAAAACGCTGACGTCACCACATAAAAAAAGCACCGATAACCACTAACACTCACACTGTACACTTAACGAGTCTATTATCATCAAACAAGAAAACGCAGAAGAAAGTATGTACGAAGCAATAAACTGATACAACAAAAATCCCACTCACTGGTTACTGGTATTCAATAACCAAAAACACATTTAAAGCAGCTGAGTAAAAGGCAAACTATTGAGGTTAAGTCACGGCATTTCAGGGAGGAAATATATATTTTTAGCAATCATATGCAAGAATAAAGACCGGAAAATGACTTGAAAACGTTCTGCAGACATTTAAGATATGAATTAAATTCTGTATAAAAGAATTTCTTTTTGTATTTTCATACGTTTACACTAGTTTTCAAATCAAACAGAAACAAAACAAGTCGCGTAAGGCGAAATTACTACATTTAGTCAAGCTGTGGAACTCACAGGATGAAACTGAACGTAGTCCGCCGCTAGTGCAAAAGGCAGTGAAAGTGACGAGCCTGTTTGGCGCGGTAGCGATTGCGCTGTGCTTTACTGTACCTCTCTTCGTTTTAACTTTCTGAGCGTGTTTTTAATCCAAACATATCATATCTATATGTTTTTGGAATCAGGAACCGACAAGGAATAAGATGAAATAGTTTTTAAAACGATTTTGGAAATTTAATTTAGATCATAATTTTTATATTTTTAATTTTCAGAGCTTGTTTTTAATCCAAATATAACATATGTATATGTTTTTGGAATCAGAAAATGACGAAAAATAAGATGAAATTGGTTTTGGATCGTTTAATAAAAAAATAATTTTAATTAGAAGTTTCCGATTTTTAATGACCAAACTCACTCATTAGTTTTTAAGCCACCAAGCTGAAATGCAATACCAAACCCCGGCCTTTGTCGAAGATTGCTTTGCCAAAATTTCAATCAATTTAATTGAAAAATTAGGGTGTGACAGCGCCGCCTCAACTTTTACAAAAAGCCGGATATGACGTCATCAAAGGTATTTATCGAAAAAATGAAAAACACATCCGGGGATATCATACCCAGGAACTCTCATGTCAAATTTCATAAAGATCGGCCCTGTAGTTTAGTCTGACTCGCTCTACACACACACACAGACAGACAGACACACACACACACACACACACACACACACACACATACACACACACACATACACCACGACCCTCGTCTCGATTTCCCCCTTTGTGTTAAAACATTTTAGTCAAAACTTGACTAAATGTAAAAATGATAGTCTTATTTACGTGAAAGTTGATAATTTCGATTATTTTCTCTCTGTTTTTGATTTTTTTTTTAAAGTTTCCTCTTGTGTTTTAAATAAAGTTCTTCTCAAACCCAAACCTGTAAATCTGAAGCATATTTCAATTAGTCTGACTTGCATACTAAGTTGCAAGTTGTATCATGTTATTTTGAAGTAAACGGGGCTTTTTACAGTGATTCTCAAAGGTCTCGTCACTGGTCCATATTACGCGACCAGGCCCCTAATATGGACCAGTTGTGAATTTTTTCTGTATTTGAATTTTAGTGAATGACTGAAAAAGCTAATTAGTCGTCAAGATTTACGAAAGAGAGAACAATTACCAAACACAAAATGAAACTGCTTTGCAAGAGAAAAATCTAGTTAGCAGCGTGAAACAAAAAGTGCTCCATATTAGGGTCCCTTCCCCTATTAGGATGCACTATAACATGTTTTACTTACTTCCAATTAAAACTGTATCGTTGTATTTTATGCCTTGCATATTTTCGAATGATTTGAATGAAACACCCAAAGCGGCGACTTTGCAGATAACAATATTTTGAAGAAACAAAAGTACGTCATCACTACATAAACACGAACAACGTGACGTCATTTTAATTGACGTTAAAATATGTATGATTACCTTACCTTTCCAATGATATGCCGTTGAAGAATGTTAGACAAGCGGTTCAACTTCTATGTCCGTTTAATGAACCCAACCCTCTAAACAGGAATAGTAAGCACAAAGAAGGAAAATACGCACACAAAACCACGTTTTTCTCAAAAGCGGTATAACGAATAGCTCCAGGACTCTAGATTTAGAATTATATTGTTAAAATTTGTCAAAAAAGTGTGGTAGCAACCCCAACCCCGTCGGGTTGACCCAAGTGGTCTCTGGCCGACAGACAAGTATGATCTGGGTCAGTGGAACATAACTTAGATAGATAGATAGATAGATAATTTATTGCCAAGTGTACAATACATGAATGAACATAAAAAATACACGAGGAAAGCAGCTTGCTGTGTGATAAAAACAAAAATAAATAGCATTCATACATCACTGGCGCATAGCATCATACATACATGGGTAAGACATTTTGGTGTATCACAGTAACTAATACATACACTATACAGACATGGTGAGAACTATGAAACTCTAAGAGCTATCGGAACCACAATAAAAGTACGCAGAATAAGATAGGATCCCCCCCCCCCCACACTATCAACTACTGTAAGAACTGAACATGTTCCATACTGATAAAATGTACCTCTAAAACAGCACATAAAAATAAACTCTTCCAACACATCACAGTGGTTAAAGAACGACTACAACTACTAAAACATACTAGATGTGTATTCCGGTAATATAACCAGCTGCTAAAACATAGTCTGGCTTCATCGCGTCACAGTGGTGTCACCATACTAAAACCCACTCTATATATCACAGTATGTAATGTCAGCTACTAAAACCATAC
>NC_090250.1:46424283-46426783 GCF_037325665.1 Littorina saxatilis
CATATGCCAGAATAAGGACCGGAAAATGACTTGAAAACGTTCTGCAGACATTTAAGATATGAGTTAAATTATATATAAAAGAATTTCTTTTTGTATTTTCATACGTTTACACTAGTTTTCAAATCAAACAGAAACAAAAAAAGAAATAAATAAAATGGAAAAAATAGAAACAAAATAAAGCATGCACACTCTTCTATGAGAGAAGAGACTGTATTCCGTCCCAGGTTTACAACACAGTACCAAACCAAACATCACCTGTGAAGACCTGAAGAGAACCTCCCACACTGTCACTCGCGGTTTGGACCTGTAGGTAGCACGTGCCTGACTCCCTGTCATAGGCACAGGAGTCACACTGGGAGTGTCCTGTGCACTTCCCAACGCACGAAATAGCGGACAAAGCTGACGTGATTTTTTGATAAGCTGTGACGTTTCGACTGGAGTCAAGTCGCCAAGAATAGAACTTTGACGATTCAGCCGTAGCAGCAAAACAAATGCCAAAACACAGGAACACGAGATGTAACAAACTCATGTTTTGTTCAGTGATGATCTAACTGCGAAAAATGTTGAGCTTTATTCAACCGAGTCTCGCGACTGATCTGTATGTACAGGGTTGTGCCAAGAGCGTTGCATATTGGAAGACGTAAATTAAGAGCGGTACATTTGAATAGCTCAAAATAAAAATCGATAAAAAATGTTTTTGCCTCAAGCTTTTAAACTTTTGATAGGTAATTATGTGTTTATTTCTTCTTATCAGTAACTATAGCTCGAAAGCGATGCATACAAGTCAACAAGAAATGGATTTGCAAGTCTACCAAGTGACGACCGACAGCTACCTCTAGATTTGCTTTTGATTACTCCGTGCTGGAAATGCCGTGCAGGCGAATTGGAAAGTAAAACCTTTTATTTCAATAATACGGAGATGTTGGGATTCGGATAGGCAAAGAAAGACTCTACATCTATTTATCCGTCTTTTAGTCACGGCTTTTTTGGTGCACATCGTGGTGAGCACAGCCAGCAGCTTTAAACAAATAGTCATTGTTTTTGAATTGTTTAACTAGCACAGGAAAAAGATGCCGTTTTTGTATTCACCGACCATGTTTCCATCCGATCCATTCAAAAGTCAGACAATAATAATGAACCAAACAGCCTGAAATCAAAATCGACAGTATTCCACGACGAACGGAATTTGACGGTCTCACCTACTAGGCATTCTACGTGTAAGAATGTTATTCAGTTTTCCTCGCGACACAATCCGTTTGAACAGTTGCGAAATGCTTCTCCCCGACACTGTTGCTGTTTATGATTGGGATTTTAGCTTTTCACATCTGCATAATATTTTAGTTTGTTGTTTCCAGTCAACCGTGAGTCTGTTGCCTTTCCTGGTCATGTTCATAACAGTTACTCCACAAGATCAAGGAAGCAGCAACACACTTTCAATCCAAAAACAAACAGACTGCCAACGTCCCAAAATTCAAAATAAAAAAACAACTCCAAGAAAGGTATGTTAATGGAACATTCACTGGTTACCTATTCAAGCCCGCATTGACTACAAACTGTCCACCCTCTGCTTTAACTTCTTTTCTGGCTCGTCTCCTGCTTACTTCTCTGAACTCCTCACCGTCTATTCTCCAGCAAGACAACTCCGTGCCTCTTCTGACTGTCGCATCCTCACCATTCCACACACCAAAACCAAAACATACGGACAACGCACTTTGACTTTCTGCGCACCCACACAATGGAATTCTCTCCCCTTTCACATCCGCCACTCTCAGTCACCCCAAGCATTCAAACGAGCACTTAAAACGCACTTCTTCAAGAAATACAACCCCTGATTTTGTTTTCTCAGTCCATCAGTAGGCTACATGTAGTGTATTTGTTGTTTCAGTGATAATGTGATAATGTATATAAACATCAAGGGCTGTTTTCAGTATTGTTGATAACATGTTCTGTTTGATTAAGGGTATTCAGCTGGTTTTTCCTTGTTTTCACTACCTATTTTATTAATGTTTTTATTACTTAGTTAGTGGAAGAATCTTTTGTAATGTATGTTTGATGGTGTATGCTTTTAATTAAGCGTTGCTGACTATGAATGTAGATGTAAATGCTTGTATAACTGTGTTTTAATTTTAAATGTGTCAAGCGCAAAGAGCATAATTGTAAAGTTATGATGTTGCGCTATATAAATGCTCATTTATTATTTATTATTATTCAATTAATGATAATACAAAACGTTCCATTCACTGATCTTCGACCCAGCGATCTTTTAAGTGGACAGACGGACAAACACTTAAATAAACGTATTGTCGGACGATAACTATAATGTACTGGGCCAAAAAAAAGGTGAAATAATACACTGTTACCATATACAGTTAAACGAAGCTCAGTGGAATAATTCCGAAGGAGAAAAATTTTGCGTGACGCCTCAAATTTCTGTCTGGCGACCTCGAGTATGCAATACTTATTGCACCCCTCTGTACCTTCACTATAGGCCAACAAAAGA
>NC_090250.1:46431783-46491783 GCF_037325665.1 Littorina saxatilis
GATTCATTCTCATATCAATTGGCATAAAAGCGTTCAATGCTTGAACATCAGTAATTGAGAACACTGAACGTGAATGTACATACTACTGCAAAGCGTACCCTTGGATTTTTCCAGATTCTCTGTCGACATTCACCAGCATTGGATGTCCATGTCCCGATGACCGAGCAGTGGAATGCGGGGCGGCCGTCCTCGCTGAAGATGTAGTCGTCGTTGCAGATCGCATCTCCATCCATTTCCGATCCTGTCCTCCGCCACGTAACGTTGGTGGTGGTGTAGTCGACAGGAGCATCTGATATTTTGCACGGAGGGTCCACTGTCAAAAATGTATTTATATGATATAAATATAAGCCTATATCTAGGCAAATATTGAAAAATAATCCCCTCAAAAGTTTTGGTGATGCATATTGAATATGTTTATTTATGATCCACATGTTCGTCCCCACGGGAGGCTTCTTCAGGGTGATAGATAGATGAGACCGAAAAAGAACGTAATATGTATAATTGTGTTAAAATGCAGCACACGTTCGTGGTGGTGGTGGTGTACTCGACAGGAGCTCCCGATATTTTGCATGTTGAGAAAGTTGTTTGTAACAATGTTCTCGGTCTTTACCTTAGGTTTGATACGAGAAAAAGTCTAAAAGATAAATAATCGTCACAATATTCGTCAACTATATAATCTTTGGATCTAGAACTACGTGTAAAGCAGTTTGAATTGTCTGAACAAATTGAGGTGAACTTAAACCAATTCAAATCAAACAAGAAATTCCTCCGAGGTAGGAAAAACACCCCCGTTGGTCAAAGGGAAATAACCATTCTCACTGCCACCAACTGAGAAGGTTATTTCCCTTTGACCATTAATATGTCCCTCTATAAGTCCTTGTAGAATCTTAATCCACCAATAACTCCCTAACCGTGTGTTTGACTGGTCCCAATTTTTGTAAGGACCGTCTCAGGAATGTATAGAACCTGTTCACCAAGTTTGGTGACGATCGGTCCGTTCATTCTTGAGATCTATATGCGAACACAAACAAACAAACAAACACATGGAGCGAATCCTAATCTTAATCTTAATCCACCAATAACTCCCTAACCGTGTGTTTGACTGGTCCCAATTTTTGTAAGGACCGTTTCAGGAATGTATAGAACCTGTTCACCAAGTTTTGTGACGATCGGTCCGTTCATTCTTGAGATCTATATGCGAACACAAACAAACAAACAAACACATGGAGCGAATCCTATACACACCCCTATACCGGGGGTGTAATAAGAGAACGCAGAAGAAAGTAAGTACGAACAACAGACAGAAAAAACATTATCACACACACAAATCCCACAGGCTCGTGCTGAATGGCCTGAAATACATTTAAAGCTGCTGAGTAAAAGACAAATGATTGATTTTCAGTCAAGGCAATTCAGAAAGGGCACGTTAATCTGATTTGTCTATTTTTTAGTGATCATATGCCAGGTTAAGTATCACAAAAATGCTGAGGCAATATTTCTTGAGATATTTACACTGTATGAAGTAATTTCCGTTGACTAGAAAACAATGTTGGTATTTTCACACGTCAAAACTAGTTTTAAATTTAAACAGAAACAAAAAAGTAAAGAAACAAACGGAAACAAGAGAGAGAAATACACGCGTAGTTCTGGCGGAAAAGAGACTGCAGACCGTTACAGGTTTACAACACAGTACACCAAATCAAACACTACCTTTAAAGACCTGAAGAGAACCTCCCAAACGGTCCCTCGTGGTTTGGACCTGTAGGTAGCACGTGCCCGACTCCCTTTCATAGGCACAGGAGTCACACTGGGAGTGTCGTGTGCACTCCCCAACGCACGAAATAGCAGACAAAGCTGACGTTATTTTGTGGTAAGCAGTGACGTTTTGACTGGTAGAGTCTAGTCGCCAACTAAAGGACTTTGACGATTCCGCCTTTACGGCAAAATAATTGCAAAAGCAGAGAAACACAAGATGTAACAAACTCATGGTTTGATCAGGGAAGACCTAACTGCAAATCAGTTGTGCTTAACTCAACAGAAACTTGCGAGTGATCTGTATTCACTCTTGATATGGGCCAGAAAACGTCTTCTGTTTTCCTAGCGCTTAGAAATGGTCTAAAGGCACTCAACACTGCCTCGAGTGTAAAATAGTATACCATAGTTCAAGAATATGTGTATGTGTGTGCGTGCGTTCGGGCGTGCGTGCGTGCGTGCATGCGAATGAGTGTGTGCGTGCGTGTGAGTGAGTGTGTGTGTGTGTGTGTGTGTGTGTGTGTGTGTTTGAGTGTGAGTGTCTGTGTGGGTGTGTTTGCGTGTGAGGGTGTGTGTGTGTGTGTGTGTGTGTGCTATGATTCTCATAGCACATAGCTTTTGTGTCTTTTACTGTATTTGGCTGCCTTCATTTTTCATCCGGAAGAACGGGCTCACTTGTGGTAATGGCAACGCAAACAGATTCACTTAGAACTGCAGCTCTTTGAAGTATGAGGTGACATGGCAATAAACACCAGACTCAACTGATGAATAGGCCCGTTGGAGGTTTAAACTACGTCTGAAACTGTATATAAAGACGACGATTCGCGATTAATACTTGTGTAGCTTTGTTTCGTATCGATCAATTGCTGAATGGTTTGCTTTAAATGCTCTTACTTTGATTTCGAAGCCTTTGATGAAATTTCAAATTTTCAAAACATTTATCAGAAATAATCCTTTATATGAGGTGGCCTTGCCATTGGGTCATGTCAGCCTAGGTACCCAATGGAAAGTAGTTATGCCCTAAAAGCGTGTAAACAGGATTAGCATCTACTTATTAATGCGGGTGGTTGATTCTGGACTTATTTTGCCCTTCAAAACAGATACATGTACTTTTTTAAACGCTATGTTAAAAAAAGTTATCTGACTGAATGGTGTTAGATCAGGGGAGTCTGGCGGAATGGAGAGAGGGGAGGGGTAGGGGTGGGATTGGGAGGGGGGGGGGTTGTGTGTGTAACATGCTTTAACTACTGCTTGACTTTAGATTATATATATATATTACCCTCATTAAATGAAGAAATGTCATTGTCATTGTCATTGTCATTATATATATGTATTACTTTAAAATCATGTCAAAGAGGCGCCGACAGGACGTTCACCGTTCAGGCTGAACAATACTTGAATCTATTTTCAGCTATTTCTAGCGATTATGTATGGACAAGGCTGTCCCTAAAGTCGTTCAAACTTTCATGTGAAGTACTGTGTGCTGTTTGGATTATATATCTATTTTGTGCGAGGATTTTATACAGTGATTGCAGAGATAAAAGAAATACAAGCCAGGGTATTTCAAAACAAAAGTAAAGCTATCGCCTGATAACGATTTAACCGCGCTAAGACATTACTTATGTTTGAATTGTGCACTTGAGTGGATCGGCGTACACGTACTGATGGCTCTCTGTTTTTGCCGTGATCGTTTTCTGGGAGCGCCGACGGCATGAAATCACTGACAATGAGTACGAGAGGAATTACTTTCATAAAAAGTATTTAAAGGCCACGCAGAAAGTTCTCTTGAACGCGGGAATAGAATCTGACTTACGTACATAATACCATTTGAATATAATATGAACATCATACAGTTCACGTAGACACGCACAACCACAACCATTAAAAAGACAATAAATGAATGAATAAATAATAAATAAATGAATAGATAAATAAATAAAATAATAAATCAATCAATCAACACAAAAATAGATAAATAAATAAATAAATTCATAATAAAACATAAAAAAAGACAATTAAATAAATAAATGTGCAATTCGCATGCAAAAGTCAATTCTTTAACACACACACACACACACACACACACACACACACACACACACACACACACACACACACACACACACACATACAGACACACACACCCACACACATAAACACACACACACACCCACCCACACACATAACCACACACACACACACACACATAAAAACACACACACACACAGACACATAAACACACACACACACACACACACACACACACACACACACACACACACACACACACACATAAAAACACACACAGGTTTGAATACCTGGCACACATGTATCCTTCGGCATGAATATTTATTTCAGCATTCATTTCTATGTCGCATTCTTTGGTTTCAATGCAATGCCAGAAATGTATTTTAATATGCTTGTATTTCATCAAAGGGAGACAATCAGTCTTTGCAAGTATCCGTAATCCTGTGTATGCAGGCCAGGGAAATAGTTGAAAACAAAAGTTATTTATGAAATCAGTTAATGTTATTTTAAATTAAATCACTTTATATGGTTAAAAATCACTAGTTTAAAATTGACGATATGACATGCTTATTCCACCGATATAGGGCTTTGTCAAACGACCCATGTCCGCTTGAGATATTCAATGGCTCCAATTTCAGGAATCAGATAATTTGTTTATCTAATTTAGACTCCAAAATGTCAAAATCGTCTAGCATTACTTGAGTCTGGACACAAATGAGTTTCAGACGCTTAATGTTCTCTGCAATTCTATAGTTGTGAAGATTCTTTCGATAAAGCTGGTATGTTGCTTTTCTTTTGCGGTTACAAGATTGATTTGAAATCGAATATTAAATTTTCATCATTTTTTTACCCTTGCAATTTTACGAAGAAGCCTGCGTGGTGCTAGCTAGGTCTCTTTTACATATGTACACGTATAGTGCAACAGGAATGCAGGGAGGTTATTTGCTCACTCAGGCGTCACACCACAAGTCGAGTGCATTCACGGTCGGAGCGTCACCGAGGCTAGCCGACTGGACGGAACCCAGGCTTCGAGGCACGGTGTGGTTGATGTATAGCTTTCCATCCACAATATACTGGAAAACACAATGTCAAATACTTTAGTGAGCACACAACAGTAGGAATCGCGTATTACTTATGTTAAGTAGATGGAGAGGAAGTGTGTGTGAGTGGGGGGAGAGAGAGAGAGAGAGAGAGAGAGAGAGAGAGAGAGAGAGAGAGAGAGAGAGAGAGAGAGAGAGAGAGAGAGAGAGAGAGAGAGAACTCAGAACTTTCAGAAAGTCTGAACTTTATTAGGAAAGGATTGAGGTCATAGGAAAACACAATGACAAATACTTCAGTGAGCACAAGACAGTAGGAATCGCGCATTAATTATGCTTAGAGGATGGAGAGTAAGTTGAGGGGAATGTGGGGAGGGGGAGAGAGAGAGAGAGAGAGAGAGAGAGAGAGAGAGAGAGAGAGAGAGAGAGAGAGAGAGAGAGAGAGAGATAACTCAGAACTTGTATAACTCAAAACTGTATTACATAAGGATAACAGACAGTATACAGTGACTCGTTAGTTACAAGGGAGGCTGCCCCCCTCAACACCAGAACAATGTTAAATTGATCAGTGTATTTTCAATTGTTGTGACAACTTTACCTGAACGTCAAAGAGGCTGACTGCTTTGATCGTGATCATAAAGGGCTGGTTAGCAAGAATAGGGAAGGGGTCGAGGTCGTATTCCGAGCCACTGTAGCTTTGACCACTTGGCCTGACGGACAAAGCAACGTTCATGACGTTGAGACGTGTGGACACATGCAGCATGATGTCACCAATGTTATTCTTGAAATTGATGTAGAATCTGAAACAGAGAGAACAAGTAAAGTGATATCAAAACATCAAGTCAATCTGGCGGCCTTAAATGTCAAAACTGAAGTAAAACGTCTTCACAGAGACTATGTCTTAGCTGACTGAAACCTGTCGATCGACACAGCTTTGTCTCGCTATCATTGACACTGTGGATATGATTTGCATAACGGATATTTGTTGATTTTGAGCTGAATATCAATTGAAACATAACAGGAGTAAAGAACGAAGAAATGCTAGAGTACTTACACTTCACTGTATCAATTTCACCAAGCGGTATTCGTACTCTCTCAAAGGTGGTAGGCACTAACATTATTGAGTTTGTACGGGCAGTAGTTCAGAAAAGGTAAAATCGTTAAAACGAAGTTTTTTTTTTAAATTTCTTTTTTTAATGGCACACAACTAGTTCAGTAATCACTTTCAACGTCAACATAATTACCATCGGCGTTCATTTGATACTACTCAGAAGTGATGAGTATTACATTTTGAAGCCGTAGTTAACTGTTCAAGTTATAGCTCTTGTAGATTTCTCTGAGGGGCAGTTATCAAAACGGGACAAATCTAAAATACTTACTTGTCGGGTTCGGGGAACGAGCCATTCATGCTTACAGTCCAGCCTGGTACAGGAGCTCTGGGCATCGGCATGTTTATGCCGACCTAAAGCATGAGTCAACACAACTGTTAAAACTGGGACTGTTGGCATAATATCACGCTCATAAGATAATTGCCTATGTCATTTTTTGATGTTTTGAGAAAAACGCAACAAACTTTCTTTGGTTTCTGAACAATCTGCCTATCTCATTTTAGTTATAAGTTGCAAACTGCCTATCTCGAGCAGTGACAGCTGGATAAACGTGAGATAAAGAGCTGACAGCAACACTTTCAATCAGCAAAACTGTATAACAACCCACACAGAGCTTTTGCATACTTTCACATTCTCAAAACAAGTCTTCCTGTATCATAAAGAAAACGTGCCTAACTCAGGGTACGAGATCGGCAGTTTTGTTTACGTTACCGCGCCAATGATTTCCGATGGTCTGAGAGTTTGTACTCTCTAACACATTATAGATACCCTTCCAGTAGCTTCCCCTGTAGTTTCACTACAGAAATGCCTAACACTGAGATAGGTAGGCCTATTTTTCTTATGAGCGTAACGATAATATCAATGTTAAAACCGACACAACAGTTTGGGACACGCATTTTAACGGTACTTTTCTTGCGATGTAAGCGAACGTGTAAACCATCACATATATGTCCAGGCTTTTACATAGGATAAAAGCACCCTTCCACTTGGACACATACAAGAAAGCAAAAGCCTGGCTGCTTCCTGTGAATAGAGGATGTTTGTGTGCTGATGCTACGTGGTTGATTGCCATTTGTGTACAAACAATATTCACTAACAAAATCTCCTTCCTGCCCATTAATCACCCATGTTGTAGAATGTTTGCATGGCAGCCTATGTGAGGTCGTTGACCCTGTGCTATTGTCCAAAATCCATTCTGATGACTACGGATATTTCATCGCAAAGTATAACTACAGCATGTTTGCATGGCAGCCTATGTGAGGTCGTTGACCCTGTGCTGTTGTCCAACATCCATTCTGATGACTAAGGATATTTTATCGCAAAGTGTAACTACAGAATGCTTGCTTTTATACAATGTCCTTCCAGGGCCTAGACCTCTCGCGATGAAAAGAAAGAAAAGTCATTCTTCAAGGCAAATTCATTGCATTCTTCAAGAATTTTTGGTCAGGGTGTCATCGCAAGATTGTACCAGACACGCTTGCAGGGACGCTGATAGACACATTTGGAGAGAGAGTTTATATACCTGTGGATTTTTCCAGACGCTCTGTTGACATTCGCCAGTCTTGGATGTCCATGTCCCGTTGGCCGAGCAGTGGAATGTTGGGCTGCCCGTGCTGAAGACATGATCGTCCCCGCAGATCACATCGCCGTCCATTTCCCATCCTGTCCTCTTCCACGTGACGTTGGTGGTGGCGTAGTCGACAGGAGCTTGCGATATTTTGCAAGACGAGGCCGCTTTAACAGAGACCTAGTTCTCATGTTTTGTACAGATACAGTACGCGGCACATACAAATAATGAAAAAGTGGTAGAGGAGGAAGGCGAACAGTCAGAATTACATACTTTTATTATTATTCCGTGATCATAATTATGATGTGCTTTTTAAAATATTTCGTAACGCAATGAAAGTAACTGGGAGAAATATGAATCGTTCCGCTTAATCAATTCACGTTACATAAAGGATCAATCGTTTTGATTATGATACAAAACAAAACAAAACACACACACAAACAAACAAAACACAATTCGGGAGTCACTACTGTTGTAGGCCTATTTCATTATATAGTCATTTACAGTATGAAGCCATTGCAACAACTACCTTTGAAAACCTGGAGAGAACCACCCACATCGTTACTCGCGGTTTGAACCTGTAGGTAGCACGTGCCTGACTCCCTGTCATAGGCACAGGAGTCACACTGGGAGTGTCGTGTGCA
Source organism: Littorina saxatilis (assembly GCF_037325665.1). NCBI lineage: Eukaryota > Metazoa > Mollusca > Gastropoda > Littorinimorpha > Littorinidae > Littorina > Littorina saxatilis. The sequence continues at coordinate 46,439,921 of NC_090250.1, forward strand.
CTCCCCAACGCACGAAATCGCAGACAAAGTTGACGTCGTTGTTTGGTAAGCAGTGACGTCTTGGCTAGAGTCAAGTTGCCAAGAAAACGATTTTGACGATTCAGCCCGAACGGCAACAAAGACACAGATAAACACAACGTGTAACAAAGTCATGGTTCTTACAATGCAAAGACGTTGTGCCTTACTCCACAGAATTTGGTGAGTGATCTGATATATGTATTCACTCTCAATATGCGTATTTCCCTTCCCTCAACGTTCGATTGCCTCTTATAGTGCTGACACATTTCTAATGCGTATTTATTAGAAATCTCTAAAAGGCACTCGATTAACTCTAACATGACTACAAGAGTATAATTTGCAAAACTGCAAATATTGTGTGTGTGTGTGTGTGTGTGTGTGTGTGTGTGTGTGTGTGTGTGTGTGTGTGTGTGTGTGTGTGTGTGTGTGTGTGTGTGTGTGGGTGTGTGTGTGTTGTGTGTGTGTGTGCTATGGGTCTGTTTCTGTATTTGTCTGCAAGTATGTTGTGCGTCAGTAAATGTATTTGGCTGTTGACTGCTCTGCTCAAAGCGATGCGCGCCCTTACCCTCAAGGCAAAACAAATAGATCAAATGAAGAATCCAGTTCTGTGTAGTTTAAGCTAACGTATCTAAAAGCACAAGACTCAACTGATGAATAGGTCGGACGAAGGTATAAGTCCTTGAGAAGTTAAATTTAAAGTCGATGATGCTTGATAAGTCTTTGGTTTTGAGGTAAGTGGCTTTCGATATCGTCAATTGGGACCCTGTTTCTGCGCTTTCAGGACAATCGATGACATAGCTAGGATGAGATATCCAAGTGGACGAATGCTGTTATGACGTAAACAACAAAAAAGGTCTGGATGAAGCTATATTGCTTTAAAGGTTTGACTACGGGGGAAGAAGCTATGCTGGTTTGCACGATGGTGTACAGTACCCGGCGAAAGAAACGCAACTCATTCGCGCCCACTGTTGCAAGTGATGTTTCGTCATTTTCAAATTGTCGTAAAATATGAACCAGATAAGGTACATCACCACCGCCACCTCCACCATCAATAACAACAATCATTTCAACATAAGCATGCATAGCGTTTAGAAAAATATCACAACACAGTACACACAAAAGGTGGCACTATTGTACTTTATTTCTGTACAGTACACCTTACAAAGCATAATAAGTTATACTTTTGTGCCGATCTGTCGAGAGTATTAACCTTCTTTACAGTACAATTCTTGCTTTTGAATCCGAAAATTCGGTAGTGTTGCCCTATAAAAACACGAGAGAGCAGGAAAGGAACATCAGTGGTTAAACTAAGACAAAGGCCTCGAGCATAACTGATAAAAAAAAAAGAAATCTTTGAAAAGGCTTGTTATACAATAGGTTAGATTTAAAGTTAAAAATCAAACTGAAACGGTGCTAGAAGATCTCATACGAGTGCGAGAGAAGCTACAGTAATCATCTCCCTTATTGCAACAAATCTGTCCAATTTTTGGCTTGGCTCTTTGAAGTTTCAAACATTCTTTGTCGTCAGCAGCTCTTCTTCGTCTTCGTTCATGGGCTGAAACTCCCACGTTCACTCATGTTTTTGCACGAGTGGATTTTTACGTGTATGCCGGTTTTTACCCCGCCACGGAGGCAGCATACGCTGATTTTTGAGGGAGCATGCTGGGTTTTTATAACCCATCGAACTCTGACATGGATTACAGGATCTTTTCCGTGCGCACTTGTTCTTGTGCTTGCGGGTACAAACGAAGGGTTAAGGCACTAGCAACCATCACGGTTGGCCTAGTGGTAAGGCGTCCGCCCCGTGATCGGGAGGTCGTGGGTTCGAACCCCGGCCGGGTCATACCTAAGACTTTAAAATTGGCAATCTAGTGGCTGCTCCGCCTGGCGTCTGGCATTATGGGGTTAGTGCTAGGACTGGTTGGTCCGGTGTCAGAATAATGTGACTGGGTGAGACATGAAGCCTGTGCTGCGACTTTTGTCTTGTGTGTGGCGCACGTTATATGTCAAAGCAGCACTGCACTGATATGGCCCTTCGTGGTCGGCTGGGCGTTAAACAAACAAACAAACAAACAAACAAAAAGGCACTAGCAGGTCTGCACATAAGATGACCTGGGAGATCGCAACAATCTCCACCCGTACCCCACCAGGCGACCGCGGCCGGGATTCGAACTCACGACCTTCCGATTAGGAGGCAGGAGGCGATGTCTTTTCCAAGACGCCACTGCACCCGTCGACAGCAGCTCATTTTTACATTTAGTCAAGTTTGGACTAGATTTTTTAACATAGAGGGGAAATCGAGACGAGGGTCGTGGTGTGAGTGTGTGTGTGTGTGTGTGTGTGTGTGTGTGTGTGTGTGTGTGTGTGTGTGAGTGTGTGTGTGTGTGTGTGTCTGTGTCTGTGTGTGTGTAGAGCGATTCAGACTAAACTACTGGACCGATCTTTATGAAATTTGACATGAGAGTTCCTGGGAATGATATCCCCGGACGTTTTTTTCTTTTGTTCGATAAATGTCTTTGATGACGTCATATCCGGCTTTTTGTAAAAGTTGGGGCGGCACTGTCACACCCTCATTTTTCAATCAAATTGATTGGAATTTTGGCCAAGCAATCTTCGACGAAGGCCGGACTTCGGTATTGCATTTCAGCATGGTGGCTTAAAAATTAAATGATGACTTTGGCCATTAAAAATCTGAAAATTGTAAAAAAAACAAAAAGTAATAAAACGATCCAAATTTACGTTCATCTTATTCTTCATCATTTTCTGATTCCAAAAAAATATAAATATGTTATATTTGGATTAAAAACAACCTCTGAAAATTAAAAATATAAAAATTATGATTAAAATTAAATTTCCGAAATCGTTTTAAAAACTATTTCATCTTATTCCTTGTCGGTTCCTGATTCCAAAAACATATAGATATGATATGTTTGGATTAAAAACACGCTCAGAAAGTTAAAACGAAGAGAGGTACAGTAAAGCGTGCTATGAAGCACAGCGCAACCGATACAGCGCCAAACAGACTCGTCACTTTCACTGCCTTTTGTATTAGCGGCGGACTACGTTCAGTTTCATTCTGTGAGTTCCACAGCTTGACTAAATGTAGTAATTTCGCCTTACGCGACTTGTTTCATTTAGTCAAGTTTTGACTAAATGTTTTAACATAGAGGGGGAATCGAGACGAGGGTCGTGGTGTATGGGTGTGTTTGTGTTTGTGTGTGTGTGTCTGTGTGTGTGTCTGTGTGTGTGTGTGTGTGTGTGTGTGTGTGTGTGTGTGTTTGTGTGTGTGTGTGTGTGTGTGTGTGTCTGTGTGTGTGTGTAGAGCGATTCAGACTAAACTACTGGACCGATCTTTATGAAATTTGACATACACTCTAGGAAGGAACTCTAGGAACGGAAATGAATGAAAGGGGAGAGAAGTGGTTGGATGATGTCATGGGCGCAGGCATACTAGACTAAAAGTGATACACATTCATAAAAGGGGGGGGGGGGGGTGGGGGTTGGGGACAAAGGGTAAAAAAAAGGGGGGGGAGGGGGGGAAACAAACGTACGCACGCCCACGCACACACACACACACACACACACACAAACACACACACATAAACACACACACACACACACATTCACACACAAACACACACACACACGTACCGTAAATCCACAGTATGTTTGCACTAGCGGCGGACTACGGTTATTGTGAACAAATGCAGTCCGTTCAGTTTCATTCTGTGAGTTCCACAGCTTGACTAAATGTAGTAATTTCGCCTCACGCGACTTGTTTTATATAAGGAGTACATATTACAGGTGTTTTTCCAAAGTAAATAAAGCAACCAGTGCTGTGTGCTTTCTGGGGATTATTCCATTTTGCTTTGCATACAATTTGACTACAGTTCTTTTACAAATGTTGTTTGCTGTAATTCTCTCAATGATGATGATACTTACGTTCTCCTTGTTATCATGCATTTAGATACCTTGGTCTGAAATGTTATTCAAAGTTGCATTTGCTGCTAATGTCGTCAATGACTTTTTCGACTTTTATTCACCCTTTGAAATATTACTGCCACTGTAATGTGTGGCACTGTCACCTATTTTCTTTTCTTGTAAGGGTTACTTATGTTATCTTGCTGATAACATTAAATAAATTGTGTGGTTGAGGGTTTCCTGAAGTCATTTTGTTCCTCACGATTTGTTTGCAAATTTGTTAAAACAAATTCTTATGCTGATAGTGTCTTCGAGAGTCGTTTACTCATTATGTTGCTGAAAACTGTGACTGATGACATTGCTTAAATCTGTTCATTTATCACCAAAGTTCTATTGTCGTTCATGCTACCTAAAGTTCTTCTGTTGTTGATATCGCCACATTTCCTTTCCGGATACTGTCACGGATTCTAATTTGCTGATGATTTTACTTGGCGAATTAGCCACTCATATCCCATGAGATGCTTAGTCTATCATTCTAGCGTACACATATTTCATTTACTTTCACTAAATACGATTACACATATAATTATATCCTGGAATAGTTACCACTTCATTGTCAATACTGGAGACAGACACATTTCATGACATTGTTATCTTGCTCTTGGATGAAATATGTATTTCATATTGTTAAAAATATTGTCTTTCTCGACATATACTCCTTCACCGACCACTTTCATCGTTTTGCGAAATATCTCCACGCAGATAAAATGTATAGGAGCAATGAGCGAGGATGTGATCGATACATATTCCTTAGCTGATATTGTTATGACCATACTTCAGCATCAGACAGCCAGAGAAAACTTGAAAATGTAGACATAGACAAACAGTATAGTTGCAAGGTCATTGAGGATGAAAGTCGCTTGTTTATTTCAATGCTTGTTATTCTTCCAGTTGCCAGGAGGCTGGTTCCAAAAAAACTCTCACTTAGGCTACTCTATGACACATGTCGTAAGTATTTAGAGCGCTTATTTCCCTTTGTTTATCATATATAAGCAAAGACTTAAATTGTATTACTGAAATTCTCTAAGCTCTTATGCAAATGTTATTGCGGACGATTTTTGCTGATGCTGTGTCTCGAATCGTTTGCTGTAGGTGTCACTGGCTGCACCACAGGTCAAGCATGTGGACATCCACATCTCTTTTAGCGAGAACTTTGGCCACCTTGTTCATGCTGATGGGCGTCGTGTAGTTGCCGATGTAAGCACCGTCCACAAATATCTGCAATCACGGAAGGAGTATAAGCAGTTTGCAAAAGCATACAATAAAACAATGAAAATGATAGATACATTTGAGTGATAGCCATTACCACCCCCACCTCCACCGCCCCCCCCCCCACCCCACAAAAAAAGAACAAGAAAATAAAACAAAGCTTGCTGTAGTTATTTTCCTAACCACACTGTCATTGAATAACTTGAGGCAAATCAACGGGGAAGGAGATGTTTTATCAACGAAAAACGCACACAGTAAACGTACAAAGAAAAGTACTAAAGGCACGATGTTGTGAACTAAAATTCTCTTAATGTTTATGATACTTAAGTTCTCCTTGATCAGACTCGATCAGCAAGTGTGTTGATTTCATCGGAAAATAGCTGAATCACTTGATATGCATAGCTGCTGAATGCGTAAAATGCACACCAACAAATAAACGCGCAGGTATACAGAAGACTGACCTGCACGTCGAAAAGGGTCACTGCCTTGACCACCACCTGACAGGTCTGGTTGACAGCCACAGGAAAAAGGGACATGTGGTTGTAGTGAACTTCCTCCGCCCATGTCCCATTCACTTGACTGACCACCACAACAGTGTTCACGGAGTTACCGTACTGCAGGCGAAAGTCAATGTAGACAGGCATGTCGCGTTCTGTCTGCTCAAAACTGATGGTGAATCTTTGAGTGGAAATAGATAGAAATGGATAGAAAATGGATAGAAATGGATAGAAAATGCAACAATGAATGGACTTACCCAGTTGATGATACTTTACTTACGCGTAAGCCATCATGTGAACCATAAGATTATCCAAATCCAAAAACAAAGAGACTGCCAACGTTCCAAAATTAAAAATTAAAAGACCGTTGGGTCGAAATATCTGTCTTCTTCTTCTTCGTTCGTGGGCTGAAACTCCCACGTACACTCGTGTTTTTTGCACGAGTGGAATTTTACGTGTATGACCGTTTTTTACCCCGCCATTAAGGCAGCCATACGCCGTTTTCGGAGGAAGCATGCTGGGTATTTTCGTGTTTCTATAACCCACCGAACTCTGACATGGATTACAGGATTTTTTTCGTGCGCACTTGGTCTTGTGCTTGCGTGTACACACGGGGGTGTTCGGATACCGAGGAGAGTCTGCACACACAGTTGACTCTGAGAAATAAATCTCTCGCCGAACGTGGGGACGAACTCACGCTGACAGCGGCCAACTGGATACAAATCCAGCGCGCTATCGACTGAGCTACATCCCCGCCCTCGAAATATCTGTGAATGTATTGTTTTGTCAATAACAAACGTTCCAACAACCTACCTTTCTTGTTGTTTTATTCATAAGATTATCCTTTTTCTGTGCTGTTCATTGTTATGAGGCTTGATGTTGCATAAGACAGTGCTTATTTGGTGGACGAGGGACATTTTAAGTCACAAATGCAAATATTTGCCGTTAAAATCAAACCAACTATAATCCCTTCAAAAATGTAAAACGAGCAACTTTTTCATGTCAGTGGAACGAAATATCTACTCGTTCTTCAGAACAGTTTAATGGGTTCTACGTACCAAATACTGTAGGTGTTATTTTTTTTAAAAGGTCTAAATGGCAGATGAATGCGGTTTCTTTTTAGTGGGTCATGAAACAAAAAGCGACATATTTTAGTAACTGTTGTGTGCATTGTTTTCAAGATTTTACTGTGTTCCCAAATTAACTATAGAACAATACCTTGTGTGTTGCGTGGGTGTCCCGTTCATACACACTGCCCATTCTTCCTCCGGAGGTTTAGGTACGTCGAGTCGAGTTTCAATCTGCAAGCGAACAGATGTTCAAAAGGACTGTGACTACAGTGACAGTTGCTTATTGAGCAGTGACGACAAAACCTTTTTACGATTGTTTTGTTTTTCAGTATTCCTGAAACAATGTTGCCTTTGTAACGTCATGTCATAAGGACCTAGTACCTGAGCTTTCTGACGATACCGTGCTTATTTGTTAAGCGTCATATAGGCTAATGTTTTATTCCTAAGAAGATTCACATCTCCACCAGTGAGTACGGCTTACTGCTTTATGCGCTAACACCTTGGTACAGAGGTAAGGTTTAATGCAAATATCAGAACGCAGATATATTTCGGGCGGGGAATGCAGATGGGATGGCCCATGATTTGTGATCAGAAGTTCTTCGTGTCATTGGTTTAACAACAAACGGTTAACCGTCCGAGAGATGGTCAAACAGCCTGCAAGCGAGCCAGCCTATCAACAGTAACCAACCACCCAACCTCACATCCACCCATCCACCCACCCCCAACACACGCCAAGCAATGTCAAGTGTTAATATAAGGGATAGTCAACCATTGGGTTTCTCCAGATCCTCTGACGACATTCCCCGGCCTTGGGGTCCCACTGTCCGTCAGCTGAACAGTGGAATGTTGGTCTGTCCCCGACGTACATGTAGTCGTCGTTGCAGGTTGCATTCCCGTCCATTTCCCATCCTGTCCTCTGCCATGTAACGTTGTTGGTGGCGTGGTCGGTAGGAGCTTCTGATTCTTCGCATGACGAAACAGCTGTCAGAAAAAAATCTAGTGTACTTCTTAAGTCGGTATGATTTACTTCTTCCAGACGGATTCTGAGATTACTGGTTACGCCATCACGTGATCAGCAGCACGTCTTCACTTTAGTGTTCAATAATCCGATAATCGTCCTTATATTCAGAGTGATGATTGCCTCTACAATTTTTTTTTAAATTTTTTTTTTAGATAACTCATAATGCAATTCATTTATTAGGAACACGTTTCGACTTCTGTAATAATTAATCCGATATTCATGTGAATTTGAAAATAAATAAATACGCAAAGAAAGATGAAATTTCGTTGTTTGTGATGCTTCCAATTTTGTGTGTACATAAAAACCATACTCATTAAATTGGTTGACTGTAACGGAGAAAAACAAAACAAAACCAAAAACCCATTTTGCTTGCGTTCAAAAGAAGACTTTGCTTAGGAACCCAAACATATTAGGAAGTGAAGCATAATACGATAGTAAGCCTACTTCTAGTTTGTCTACTTTACTATCTGTTTAGAACAGGTGAGCGATGAGTAAGGTTCAACAATATTAGAATACAAGTAAATAAATAGATAAATGAACAACAACAAAGTAACAAACAAATAAACCAAGAAACAAATATAGAAAAACATATTATACATAAAACAAAATCATAAAGCCTCATACAAATAAACAAAATATAATCAAAAGAAATAAACCAGCACTATTATAACGTTAGAGAGGATCTCATAATAACGTAGTGTGACAAGCTATGCACACAACAGGTCAGGTTTACAAGAGTCTAGTAAGAGCCGAACCTTTGAAGATTTCGATCGAATTTTTCGCAGTTCCAGCAACTGGGTCAGTCTGGACGTGCAGGTAGCACGTGCCTGACTCCTTGTCGTAAGCACAGGAGTCACACTGGGAGTCTCTTGTGCACTCCCTAGCACAGGAAACAGCAGACAGCGTTTCAGTTTTTGATTTGTAAGTCGTCATTTTTTCTTTGGCGTAAAGTTGTAACGGAAAAATCTTCTCAGAAACAGCCGTTGCTAGAATGAAGACAGAAGAGCAGAGCAACAGAAATTTAAAAACAGCCATTGATAGTGTAGCTTGAGACCCGAACTCGTGTTGATGTCCGTACACTTAGAGATGACGTTGCCAGAGTAATATTTTCCTGAAAGAGTCTTTTCGGGCGACCTCCCGCGCGTGTGTCTGCTATCAGCTATATCACCAAACTATAACAGTAAAATCGCTGATGGAGTGATGGAGTGATCAAGTGATGAAGGTAATTTGCTTGTCATTCAGGAAGGGAAAACATTCACACGAGGAGGAGAATTCTTAAAGGAGCGACACATTTTGTATATTTTGTTCAGATGATAGAATACATGATTATGACGCGTGGCACGTTTGCATTATTTGTATGTACCGGTACTTGAATTACTATGTACTGTGGATGCAACTGCGAGTCAAATGTGTTCTTTGACTGAGATTTAAAATATTTGTTTGACAAAATGCTTTACCATACATATTCGCTTACAAGCTTGAGCCGACTTGGTTGCGCTGAAAGGACAGTAATTGAAAGCTGGTCCAAAGTCACCTCTCTTTCTAGTCTTATTTGATTGTACACACGTGTACGTTTTTCAAAACTTTGTTTTAACGAACTCGTATAAATACAAATACTGTATAGGCGAGCTTCAGGTCTCGTAGCAAACGAAGACGCGGGACCTATATTATCTCGGGGACATTAGGATATAAACAGGGTCTTCTGCAGAGTCGTATATTTCTATCAGTAAACATACTTTTGAAAGTCAAAGTAACTACGACAAAAAAGTTATTAAGTCTAAACAGCGTAAGGTCGTAAAAAGAGAAACAGCTTTAACCGGTTTTTAACCGTGAGCCTATGCGATCGTAACTTTGTCTGTCTGTGCGTGCGTGTGTGCGTGTGTGCGTGTGTATGTCTGTGGTAGAAACTTTAACATTTCGTCATTTGAAGACGTCACATTATGGCGTAAGTGGGTTAGACGTCACGCGAAGGAATTACTGAAAGTCTCGGTCATTGTTATTTTGAGCGGGCCGAGACTAGTTGGCAGTCGTGTCCCTGTAAGTAGGCTACATGCAGACAGACAGATCTAGATCTAGTGTCTCGCTTTCTTGCACAGTGTCACCTATGCTTACTGTGTGTGTGTGTGTGTGTGTGTGTGTGTGTGTGTGTGTGTGTGTGTGTGTGTGTGTGTGTGTGTGTGTGTGTGTGTGTGTGTGTGTGTGTGACAGAGTGATTGAGTTTGTGTTACTGTTTGTCTATTTCTTACGTGAGCCTTGAAGGCTTCGCCTCTTGTTATATGTTTATATACGAACATGGAAAAAAGTTAATAATTGGAAAGTTTGATTTTTGACAAAACAAGACATTCACAAAAAGTACACGTGATAACTGACTTTTCTTGGACTTAGATTTTTGATTTTGTAACGTTTTTAGTCCATCTGTTGTTGGATTTAAATCTTTAACCGGCCATGTCTACCAGCTGATCTTTAGTTTATAGTGGGTCAAATTTAGTCAGTAACCAGACATGTCCAGTTGTTGAATAAACATTATTTTCTGCCAATGCCTGATAGGTAAAAGTCCTTCCAAAATTATCAAGTCCCTTTGTTCAGCACGTTTAACAAACAACATTAGGAGTGACTTAGATCTGACCTTCCATCCAAGAACTGGGTTTTCTCATTATCGTCTAAGTTAGAGACAAACAAGTCGCGTAAGGCGAAATTACTACATTTAGTCAAGCTGTGGAACTCACAGAATGAAACAGAACGCACTGCATTTTTCACAATGACCGTAGTCCGCCGCTCGTGCAAAACGCAGTGAAATTAACGAGCCTGTTTAGCGCGGTAGTGGTTGCGCTGTGTTGCATAGCACGCTTTTCTGTACCTCTCTTCGTTTTAACTTTCTGAGCGTGTTTTTAATCCAAACACATCATATCTATATGTTTTTGGAATCAGGAACCGACAAAGAATAAGATAAAATTGTTTTTAAATCGATTTCGGAAATTTTATTTTAATCATAATTTCTTTATTTTTAATTTTCAGAGCTTGTTTTTAATCCGAATATAACATATTTATATGTTTTTGGAATCAGCAAATAATGAAGAATAAGATGAACGTAATTTTGAATAATTTTATACAAAAAATAATTTTAATTACAATTTTCAGATTTGTAATGACCAAAGTCATTAATTAAATTTTAAGCCTCTAAGCTGAAATGCAATACCAAAGTCCGGCCTTTGTCGAAGATTGCTTGGCCAAAATTTCAATCAATTTGATTGAAAAATGAGGGTGTGACAGTGCCGCCTCAACTTTTACAAACAGCCAGATATGACGTCATCAAAGACATTTATCGAAAAAATGAAAAAACATCTGGGGATATCATACCCAGGAACTCTCATGTAAAATTTCATCAAGATCGGTCCAGTAGTTTACTCTGAATCGCTCTACACACACACACGCACAGACACACACACACATACACCACGACCCTCGTCTCGATTCCCCCTCTATGTTAAAACATTTAGTCAAAACTTGACTAAATGTACCGTAAAGGTAACAAAAAGACAAAACCGCCTTTAAGGGCATGGACAGTTTGGATAAAAACACACGTGTACAGAAATGTTTACTTGAGGCACAATGTACCATGCTCGACCAGGAAGGAATCCATTTAGACATTCAAAACTTTGCATGATTTAAAAAGTTCTTGTTACTAATTGGTTGTCTGTGCACTTCAAAGACCGTTGGGTCGATATATCAGAAAGTAGGCAAGATATTTGGAAAGTAAACTGCAGAACAAAGCACTTTGCTGCAAAAATGGCAATATCAGCAATATCAGCTTAACCGCACACATAGGAGTGAGTATTACCAGAGACATACATTGAAGAGATGCAAAGCGAGGCCGCTCGCGTGAACTCTTGGGGTACCGCGCTCGGTCAGCGTGACCTCGCGCGATTGTCAGCCATCATCCCGTACTATGTTGTTGTTCGCTTGCTCTCTGACACCGATTTGAAGTGCTTTTCTGTCATAATTATTTCTTTGGATATATCCAGCTTCAGACGAGAGATATCAGTGGTAAGTAAACTTGATTCATATTCTGTAGCTTCAATAGTGTGCACACGAACGCATTTGAGAGGATTGGGTTTCCGAAGTGAGTCAAAAACACGTTTCCCTCGGTTCTTGCGGCCATTGTTCTAAGTCCATACCTTACATTGTGCGTGGAGGCAATGTCTGGGAGCTAATATTTTCCTTTGTGCGCAACGTTACTTTCCTTTAACTGGCAAATGCATTACTGGTGTATACATTAATCTGTTTGTATAATTTTTTACGCGCTGTAATTAAATTTGATGCTTTTAAGTTTCACTCAAGTGGTTCTCGCACTTACACTGGCGTGTGGATAAAAAGTTTTTAAGGAGAAATGAGCGAAATTGCTTACTTTAGGATTCATCTTCTAATCACCAAATGATGCAATAATCTTTTTCTTGTGATTTTCTGTTTCTCTTGAGTGCAAATAATTAACAGTTTGCATGTTTTATTATCTATAATTTTCCATGAAACAGTTATAATTCTTTAAAAACACAACAATTGCCAGCTTGGCGCCAGTGGGAGGATTACTTGCCCCTGCCGTAGGCGAAGATAACGCGAGCGGGAAGACAGCGCTTCGCATCTCTTCTATCTATGTCTCTGGTATTATTCCCCCCTCTGCTTCTTTACCTCTGTAAACTTGTAGAGCTAGTTATTTTTCGATAATGACCCAGCAACCAAACAAATAACGAGCCAGCAACAGCCTAAATCCTCGATAGTGCAATGGGTTGAGAAGCTGTTCTGTTTTGGTACTACTTTTGCGACTGAAAAGTTCCTAACGCTCTATACGTACGAAATATACATCTCTGGAGCAAACAATACAAACATACCGCATTTAAATTAACAACTACAGGCCTGAACACATGAATCTCCATATAAAATCCATGAGTTAGGTTGTTTTCTGAATCTAGATCTGCCGGGCACACACCGTTCATCACAAGCAAATTCCCAAGGCAAGTAACTCATACTCTTGCCGACAAGAGTAGTTCCCCTTCTTTTAACGCAGTTTCTTCGACAACACTGACTGCAATCCGACGGTCAGTTTTCAACAATATTTCATTTTATAAACAGTTCACACGCAACCAAATGCACACATCTCATCAATTTAAACAACATAAAGCGGTTTCATACACTATTTTCCCCAGAAAACTGAACTTCATACAGTAATTAACGTTGGAACACGGGTGCAAAAGTTCGTCTGCTAGTCCCATTTGACGAAAGAACACTATCCTAAACGATACTAAAACATAAACAGAACACACAATATCTGCCTTTTCCGCCACAGCAGAATAACAGCATATCTGTGTACTTCATTTTAGTCTAAAACAGGGAAACTGACAAGAAGTGTTAACAGAATGGAATGATTTGCACGGAACTATACAACCGCGCATTAATCGATCGCCTGCGCAGGTTGACTGGTTGAGTGATTCGGATTCGATCAAACTTTCGCACAAAAACTCCTGTTTTCTTTGAATAACTGAAGAAAGGGGGAATAAAGAGGTTACACACCTCGTCTCAGTGATTATTAAAAATAATGGTCTCAGTTCGCGGTCATGAAAAAGCTCGCTGAAGCTCGCATTTTTCATGATCCGCTAACTTCGACCATTATTTTTAATAATCACTGAGACTCGGCATGTAACCTCTACTTACTGAGTGAATTATCACGTAATTGAAAGTTGTAAAACAGCAAGTAAAAAGCTTGTTTGACTGCAGTTCTGTAAGAGCGCCATGAGGCTTTGCATTTCAGTAAGTTGTCTGACGTCATGCCGTTTTTACTTTTCTGGATAATGTCACATCTCCTTGAGCACAATCTCATCAAATGTCATCCACCTAGAACAGCTTTTGTCCGTCTTGTTTGGATGATCCAAATACAACGACAACTCATGCAAGTTACTGTGGCATCTGGTACTGGTGGTTGATGGCTCCGCGAGGTCTTGGTTGCCATGGTTTCCTGGCATTGCTGCCCTCATTTTAATAATATCACCTGGCTGCAGCCGATCTTGACCCAGGCCTCCTGTCTGGTTAGACAAGCTAAAATATGTTGTTCGCACGACAAGTAAGAAACGAGATCTTTCACGAGAAGCCGTTGAGCAAGACAATAGGCATTCTTATGCCTGTCCAACTTTTCTGCTGTCAATATCTTTAGTGCTCCTCACGTGACAAAGCCGTTGTCTTCCCAAATTGCCACTGTCGTTGGTAGTATCCCATAAAGATGGTACCACTCTGCCAGATCATCTTCAAAAACAGCGTTAGCCTGTTAGGTTGCACTCGCTGACCAGCTGGCAAGATCAGCTGAAGGCTAATAAGAGTCAACAAAAGGCTGCGCCATAGCAAAATATCTAAACAAAAATGCTTCCCGGAACAAGAAGACGGGGATGTTTGGGCCTATACACTGTCATAGGCACACGAGTCATACTCGGAGTGCTGTACACACGTCATCGCAGACGATGTTGACGTCATCATGTCGTAATCGGTGACCTTTCACTTTTTAAATACTAAAGCCGGCTGACTTTAACGTTTCCTCGAAAGGAGAAATAGACAAAAGAGTACGGTACTATCATGATAGCCCTGCTCATGTTTGGTGTCATGTGCATTTGAGCTTCAGAATTGTGCAATCTATCATACGCTTCAACAGAATACTACAGAATACTACATTGCTTGCTGTGTCGTACCAGATTTACACGATTTGTTTTTTTAAAATTTGAAGTACGAGCAAAAGCGAGATTTTCAATATTTGAAAAAGCAGCGAGTGTACTTACGTGTATTTTACTCAAAACGTCCCGCAATCGAGGCGTCTAAATTGAAGACGCTTCTTTTGGAACCTCTATCTCTTCCAAAGCCTCCTGCAATCTTTGACGTCAAAGCAAAGAAACGTCACTTTAGAAAGTGTAGCGTGACGTGTAAGTTCCATGGGAAACAGCAGGCGCAAAAGTGTTTCCATCTCGGTGACTCTTGCATCATGGTTTGGACGATATTGTTATCTCACGGGTGGTCTCTTTCACTAACAGCTATTGTGTTTTCAGCGTAGCAATAGGGCCCGATATTTAGACGAGACAAGTATAATGCCGACGAGTCGAAGACGAGTCGCATTATACTTGTTCGAGTCTAAATATCGGACCCTATTGCTACGCTGAAAACACAATAGCGTTTATATAGCTATTCTGACATTAAATTCTGTGTTAGAATCATGTTTTTGTCAGCGACAAGTACCAGAATGGTCCATGTCGTTGATTGCAGACGACGGTTCCCTTTCCGCATGAAGCCACGGAAATAACCGAACATTGAAAAACCCACGGACATGTATTACGGAGAAAACTCGAGATAACCGGATGCTTAGCATTACGTCAATATGTTAGGAATCATATGACGTCATGACGTATCTTGCTTGCCTACGTAGATTGTATGTTCGAAAGTCTGAAAGTTGGGAATTCGCGTTGTGAAGACAACGGTAAATCTGTAGATAATAAGAGAACAAGGATTGTCTCAGAAGAAACGACGAAATGTTTCAGACCGGTAACTTCATTTCAACATTGCACTATACAATGGACGTTCTATGTGACAGGAGAGTTTGCTGATTTTGTGTTAAACATTGGAGAGATCGTCTGCTAGAATCCGAGATAGGTCGCTTCAGATTGCAGCTTCTGGAAATTTGCAAGGTTTGTTGCCTGTTAAAGAACTGGATTTTACACGTAATGTAGGGCCTATGTCATGTACAGTAAGCAACAACAAAAACACACACAAAGCAAATGGCATCGTCTGTCGACTAGTCACAGAGTGACAGAAACAAACCTCGCGAGGTATGCGTGTACTTTATACACGGAACAACGCGTCTTTGTTATTGCCGATATCGTTTGGATATCGGCAAAAATGGCCAACTTTTGTATCGTTATGCTTTGATGATCGGAAAAGGGATGTGTGAGACCATCCAATCACAGCCCCCGAATTCCCCCACGTGTCCATCAGAATAGCTATATATATGTATGATAAAGCTAATTGGCTAGCATGTTCCAACACAGCATTCAACTAAAACAAAATATCCTTTTGAAAATAAGAAACTCGACATTTCTCTCCATGACTTGATATTTACTTACAAATCCGTGATACACTCTTATTTTAACGCGCGGAAAAATATGATATATTTACTTGTTATCATGTTTTCTTTTGTAACATTCACTCTGTTAATAAGGACATGTGTGTACGTGTGCATATTTTGATTCCAAAGCTAGTAGTCAGGCAAATACTTTGCGTAGTTGTTTGCAAACATTGTTGGTTATATAACTGCAACAAACATTTTTTTTAAATCTGCTAACTCTCTTGCATTACATTAATTCAAAACTTTAGATAAAACCAGCGCTTTTTGTTTAGCTTTTTTAATTCAGGAGAATATATCATAAATCAAGGCAAGTAAGTTTGAGAGAGAGAGAGAGAGAGAGAGAGAGAGAGAGAGAGAGAGAGAGAGAGAGAGAGAGAGAGAGAGAGACTGACTGACTGACTATTAGGGTTTAACGTCCTCTTAGACCAACTGGTCTATATTGGGACAGGTATTGGTAATACGCTGAAGATATGGTGTGATACTTTGATTCGAACAAGCCCGCTGTGGCTGTCTTCTTCTACACACCAGCATTGGGTTTGTCTCGTCAAAGTATCGAAATACGATCATGATAATCAGAGACAAGAGATGATGCATGCGTGTCTTCGTGTTTTCCAAGCCCTGAGACTTTCGCTGTGAACGTGGGATCTTTTTCGTGCGCATGTGTGCACACGGGGGTGTTCGGACACCGAAGAGAGTCTGCACAAAGTTGACTCCGAGAAATAAATCTCTCGCCGAACGTGGGGATCGAACCCACGCTGATAGCGACCAACTGGCTACAAAGCCAGCGCGCTACCAACTGAGCTACGTCTCCGCCCCTGAGAGAGAGAGAGAGAGAGAGAGAGAGAGAGAGAGAGAGAGAGAGAGAGAGAGAGAGAGAGAGAGAGAGAGAGAGAGCGAGAGGGAGACACACACACACACACACACACACACACACACACACACACACACACACACACACACACACACACACACACACAGAGTTATTCACTTACGGAGGGAAAACAGACGTAGCAAGGATACAACTCCGTATTACATGTGATAGGACTTTTAATCAATACATGTATTAATATCTACTGCAGTGTTGTTGCCAGGCCACGGTCTTCGGTCTCTGACGTATTCCCTTCTGATTTCATTGGACCTAGCCTTGTCCGGTCGATGGACCGATAGTTGTAACGTGTTGGTGGTCAACTGACCGATGCATATTCGTACAAGGCGGACAAGGTCTGCAATGAATGGAATGGGAGTTGCAAAGTCGGAAAACAAACCCCGATCGAAATGCTCATGTTTGCTACGAGTGAAAATGCATCCAGTGCCGAGTCCGTGTTTGTCGTCATTGACACTCGAGGCTGCGTTTACGGAAATACCCTAGCCAGCCGGTGTACCTATTTATCGAAAATGGCGCAAACAGAGGAAATTTCATCAATATAACACTACGGCATGGTCTTCTTCTTCTTCTTCTTCTTCTTCTTGGCGTTCGCAGAGGTTACACGATCAGTCCAGCACTGGTGATAAATGTTGTCGTTTTCTCCAACTCCTGTCGACTGCCTTATAGTTTGGTCTGCAAGGGAGTTGGTGACGGCCACACTTCTTTTCGTTCCTCATCTAGTAAGGGACATCGCTGTAAGATGTGTTCAGCTGTTTGGTCTTCTTGACCGCAGGCACAGGTTGGTGATGGCGCCAGCTTGAACTTTCCGTTCATGTGAACATTGAGCCTGTTGTGGCCAGTACGCAGCCTGATGAGGTTGACTTGCTGCTCTCTGGACATTGTGTGGTAGTCATCTCTGTTTGTCCTTGGCCTCATCAATGCGACCACCCCCAACCCAGCGCGTCCCCGGGTGGAGGATAGGGGAACGGTCTTCAGATATGGAGATCAGCCGCTTGCGGCCGCGGACCAAACTGGCGGTGTTTCCTACCAGGGCGGAGTGGGGTAGCAGGCGGCACTGCTTCCCCCTTTGAAATGCTCCATCGTCCATTGACGGGACTCATCTAATGCGATTAATGGCGCATTAAAACCCTAGCTCCGGGTGGGATCCCAGCAAATCCTCCCCCCTGTGCACTCAAGGTAGGACATACGGGCCATGAGCTAAGGGTGAGGTAACCCCGACAGAAAACCCCGAATGCTGAAGACGGAGGACCCGGGCCGCACGGCGCATTCTAACAAACCACGGGTACACGCGCTTACTCAAATGATGACACTACGGCATGGTCATGCGAAGATCAGGCAGGATCTGTACATTCGCACACCGGGGACTATAATATTGGAAAGGGTAGGCCAGGAATGTCAGGCTCTTTCTCCTCGCAAAGTTTATGAACAATTAAAACTAGGAAGCGACATCAAAGCAATGCCAAAGGACTTGAAACAGGTTCAGAATAACGCGCTTTGAACTTCTGATAAGGCGCTTTATAAATGCCCGTTATTATTATTATTATAAGGAAAGGAAAAAACGCGAATAGCCTGAAAATGTTGCCCCCAAAAAAGTTGCTAAAAGTTGCAACAAGGTATGGCGGTACAATTTGGACCTATTGTTTTTTTTAAAGCCAGGACATTTGGACCTATTGGTTTTTTTGTAGGGAGGTCCAAATGACCTATTGTCTTCTTAGGCTGGCAACAACACTGCTACTGAATATGTCCTTGAACTAAAAACATGTTTAAAGAACAGGATCAAAATCGACATTTAATAGTTCCATGGGATACATGCAACATTTTTATACGGAGAAGAAAAGCGCGAAAGAGAGAAGGAAAGAAACGATTGTTGTTCAGAAACGAAAACTCTGGACTCCTTGAATATAATTATAATGTGTTAAGTATCTTCCTCTCCACGTAAACTATCTTTTAAATCAACACTTCCCTCTCCCCCCCTCTCTCTGTCTCTCACTGTCACTGTCTCTGTCTCTCTCTGTCACTGTCTCTGTCTCTCTCTGTCACTGTCTCTGTCTCTCTATCTCTTTCTATCATTATTGTACTCGGCATGTTTTATGTTCCGGTATTACATGTAGGTGAATGTTATGATGTATATGTCTGTCTGTTTCGTCCTAATATTGTGAATATAGGTATGTCTTGTATTTTTGCCATTTATATCAGGAATGTGTCGTTAAAATGAACTGTTAGAATGATTATCAAACTTTTTGAAAATGATGCATCCTTTTGTAAAAATGATGCATCCGATACGAAAATGATGCATCAAATTCTTGGTTTTGGATGCATCAATTTCCTGCATCAGTTGATACGATCCGCGTTCCGTAAATTTTATCCTGTCATGACCGTGGACTCGTGCATGCTCTTAAAGGTATAAATGGTTGGCTATTGAGCGCGTGACTTGCAGTTTTACTTTCGGGCCTTTGAAAGTGTCAATCAGTAGCTTAGTTTGGGCGCGGGGTTAGAATCACAATTCTTGCTTGTGCATGCAATCTGTCTACTATGAAACAAGCTGCACTTTTATTCCATCCCCTTTAATGAAATCGACGGATACGTCTTTGAAAGGCATGTGTGGCAATTACGCTTGAAAAGGGACACGTAAAGTGTCTAGTTCTTTATAGCCGTCTATTGTAGTTTTTTTTAAATTTATTTTTTTATTTTTGTTACAGCGTGAAAGCAAAATCTTTCTCAAAAAGTAACGCAAGAAGCGCTTTCGTTTTTGAACAACATCTCGACGGGCGGTGTGGCCTAGTGGATTAGACAATGCCCCTCTAATCGGAAGGTCGTGAGTTCAAATCCCGGCCGCGGCCGCCTGGTGGGTTAAGGGTGGATATTTTTCCGATCTCACAGGTCAACTTATGTACAGACCTGCTAGTGCTTTAACCCCTTCGTGTGAACACGCAAGCACAAGATCAAATGCACACGGAAAAGATCCTGTAATCCATGTCAGAGTTTGGTGAGTTATAGAAACACAAAAATACCCAGCATGCCTCCCCCTAAAGCGGCGTATGGCTGCCTGAATGGCAGGGTAAAAACGATCATACACGTAAAAACCCACTCGTGCAAAAAACATGAGGGAACGTGGGAGTTTCAGCCCATGAACGAAGAAGAAGAGAACTACATCTCCTATACATTTTCCTCGCTGAAATTGATATAAATAAGATCATTTAACCTAAACAGACACGGAAAGGTTAAAATAGATAAGTAGTTTTTCGTTTTACTGATTTTTCTCCGACTTGTTTGAAGTGGTTTGAAGTGGTTTAAAGAAAGTATCTGGTTTGGGTTTTTTTAATTCAAAGAAACGGTTTGCCTCTAAAAAGGAAGACAAGAAATGCAATGCCCTTTTAAACTAATATTGTCAGTCGCGTGGCGACAACGTTGCCATTATTGCATCATTTTGTGTTAAGCAAACATAATCTTGATCGCAGGATATTACTTTGTACTTTGTCCGTTGTGTACACTAACAATGTAATGAAAAGTTGGCAGAGTGCAAATCTATATTTAAAGATGAATATTTAATGTCAAGAAATTGAAATGTGTCACACAAAAAAAGAACAAAAAAGAAAAATAAAGAAGCCCATCTCTTGAAATTGTCTCCAAAACCAAACTAATCAAATGCAAACAAAATAAAGTATTTGGATATGCTATCAAAGCACGTCGAAAATCAACTGTCAATAAAACTCAAGGTCTATCCATTGTATTCATAATATCTATGGTGTCATCAATAAGTCTAATCATTGTGCTAATTTGTTTACCTATTCTTCTTCTTCTTCTTCTTGGCGTTCGCAGAGGTTACACAATCAGTCCAGCACTGGTGATAAATGTTGTCGTTTTCTCCAACTCCTGTCGACTGCCGTATAGTTTGGTCTGCAAGGGAGTTGGTGACGGCCACACTTCTTTTCGTTCCTCATCTAGTAAGGGACATCGCTGTAAGATGTGTTCCGCTGTTTGGTCTTCTTGACCGCAGGCACAGGATGGTGATGGCGCCAGCTTGAACTTTCGGTTCATGTGGGCATTGAGCCTGTTGTGGCCAGTACGCAGCTTGATGAAGTTGACTTGCTGCTCTCAGGACATTGTGTGGTAGTCATCTCTGTTTGTCCTTGGCCTCATCAATGCCTTGATGATTGTCTTCTGCTCACTAAAGCTGACACTGTTTTCAGGTTGGTCTTCCACGGCTCCTTCTTTCGCCAGCTCATCTGCCCTTTCATTTCCTGGTATCCCACAGTGTGCTGGTATCCACTGGAGGACAACTCTTCTGGTTTGTCTGACCATCTGTAATGCTTTGGCCAGCTGTGGGAGTTTGTCGTTCTGTAGGGCCTGAAGGACTGAAAGGGCGTCCGAGAGGAAGACAACTTGGTAGCAAGGGTCTGCGGAGTCCTGAACCAAGGAGGCAGCCTGCATGAGAGCTTCTGCTTCTGCTTTATAGTTTGTGCAGTGTTTGCCAGTGGCAACGCTGGATGTAGCTGTATGTCCCCCAGGGAACTGGATCAGAATGCCTGCACCTCCATTGAGCACGGCGTTAGTTGCTGATCCATCGGTGTATACATGGATCCACGCCTCTTTTGGGTACTGTTCGTCGATCAGGGCTAAGGTGAGTGCCTGTCGAGCTGTGTCATTCTGATCTTCTCCTGAGGTAACAGGTGGAACATTGGTGCAGATCTGGATGCCTGGTTTCTCTGTTGCCTTGGGGGTTTCCTCTTCTTCTTGATTCAGAGGTAGAGTGTTCTGTGGGAGGACTTCCCTGTACTGTCGAGAAAGTCTCTTGCTCTCGTGTACAAAACTGCTCCGTTTGAGCCGGTTCTTGGTGAGGTTGCTCAGTCTGTGCTTCATTGGGGCCGGGGTGGTCGGGTAGGCACTTGAGCTTCTCGGCCTGTACCATAGTCTTGGCTTCTCTTCTCTGACAGAGGGGTTGGATGGTGGTAAGCTTCTCCATTTCCTTGATGGGCGTGGATTTCATTGCACCAGTGATGAGTCGGAGGGCCTGGTTTTGCACACGGTCAAGGGTCTGCAGGTTTGTCTTGGCTGAAGTTGACCACGCTGTGGAGCCGTACTCGAGCTGGGGTCTGATTGTTCCCTGGTATACTGTCTTCAGTATCTTCTCGTTCGCTCCCCAGGTGGTACCTGCCAGCTTCCTGAGTATGGCTAGCTTGCGCCGGGCCTTCGTCTCTGCCTGTGCAATGTGTGGTTTCCAGGTCTGCCGTCTATCAAAGGTGACACCAAGGTACGTTGCTTCTTCATCCTCTCTCAGAGGAGTTCCACCAAGCCTAATGGTTCCGGCTTTCTGCTTTGGCGACAGTGTGAATAGGGTGGTGGAGGATTTCTCCTTGTTGACGGAGACGCACCAATCTTCTGCCCATGCGTTCAGCCTATCTGCCGCTTGCTGCATTCTGTAGGTGGCAGTACTTGCGTGCTCCTCCTTGCACCAGATCACAAGGTCGTCTGCGTAGAGAGCATCTTTGATCCCCTTGGGCATCTCAGACACCAGATCGTCGATGAAGAGAAGGAAGAGTGTGGGGGAGAGGACTCCGCCCTGAGGGACGCCATGACGAAGGAGGAACTTCTTGCTTTTGGTCTGGTCGACGTTAACTCTTGCCCTGCGGTTATAGAGGTAGGAGCGAATCCACTGGTACATGTGGCTGGACACGCCTTTCCTCAGCAGTTTTACAAGGAGTCCATCTTTCCAGACCTTGTCAAAGGCTTTCTGAAGATCTATCCAGGTGACGAAGACCAGCTTCTGTTCCTGAAAGGCATCTTCAACTTCTTGCGCCAGGTAAGTGACCTGATCTTCAGTGCTGCGGAACTGTCGGAATCCAGCTTGTTCAGGGGCGAGGAGGTTCCTGGATTCCAGGTACCACCTGAGGCGCTCGTTCACAATTCTCTCCAGGGTCTTCACAACACAGCTGGTGAGGCTGATTGGGCGATAGCTGGTGGCCTTCTTTGGATCCTTCCCTTTTTTTAAGATGGGGATCATGATCGTTTCTCGCCAGAGTTGTGGTAGCGATCCTTCTTGCCAGCTGCTGTTGAAGACCTCGAGTAGCTTGTTCTCTGCTGCACTACCAAGGTGGGTTAGCATCTCGTTGGTGATGCCGTCTGGGCCAGAGGACTTCTTCGCCTTTAACTTTTTTAGAGCTGAGTGCAGCTCGTGGAGTGTGAGTGGTTGACTCATGGCGTCCACTGTCGACTGTCTGGCAGGTCTCTCTCTTTTCTCTTTTCTTGCTTCTCTCTGTTTCTCGGGGCTAACATGGAGGTTGCTCTCAGCTGCATAGCTTTCAGCAAATTGGTTGGCAGCATGTTTTCCAGTTAGCACCTTCCCGTTCTCTTCTAATGTGATCTTTCCTCTGCTGGTGTTCTCATCATTCAACTGCTTGGTGAGCCTCCAGAGCTTTCTGCCACCCTTTTCAAGGTTCAGAGAGCTTGTTTTCTCTTGCCAGCTTCTCCGTCTTGCCTGTAGCTTCTTTTTGAGAAATTTGGCTTTGGCTTCCTGGAGGCGGATGTTGTTGTTTTGTGAGGGGTTGACTTCTGCTTCCCTTCTGGCGTCTGCCAGATCATCATCCAGTTCCTGCAATTCATTGCTCCAGTAGGGCTTATAGTCTCACGTTTACGTATTATAACACCAACCTTACTTTCATGAATAATATCACCAATTACAGTGGAACGTCGCCTTGCCAAACATTTTGTGAACATCTTGTAATCTTGTCATTTTGTTTCTCAAGATCTTTTGCCAAAAATGTTAAATATATTCTTATGCTGATACTGTCTCTGAGATTCCTTTTCTAATCATGTTACTGGGAATGTTGGCTGATGATGTTGCTGAAATTCTTTGTCTGACAACACATCTATCACCAAAGTTCTTTTGTCGTTGGAGTAACTTAAAATGTTTCTGTTGTTGATATCGACAAAGTTCTTTTCGCGATGCTGTTACTAAGCCTGTTTAACTGAGGATTTTACTCATGATTATGCCACTCACATCCCATGAGATGCTTCTTCTATCATTCTAGCGTACTCTAAGCTCTTATGCTAATGTTATACCCCCCGCGGGTTAGGGGGAGTCCCATGTCGGTTGGGACGAGAAAGAATTTACCCGATGCTGCCCAGCATGTCGTAAGAGGCGACTAACGGGTTCTGTTTCTCCTTTTACCCTTGTTAAGTGTTTCTTGTATAGAATATAGTCAATGTTTGTAAAGATTTTAGTCAAGCAGTATGTAAGAAATGTTAAGTCCTTTGTACTGGAAACTTGCATTCTCCCAGTAAGGTTGCAAGCCCCCGGAACAATTTTTTGATTAGTGCTTTTGTGAACAAGAAACAATTAACAAGTGGCTCTATCCCATCTCCCCCCTTTCCCCGTCGCGATATAACCTTGAATGGTTGAAAACGACGTTAAACACCAAATAAAGAAAAGAAAGAAAGATGCTAATGTTATTGCGGACGAATTTTGCTGATGCTGTGTCTTGAATCGTTTGCTGTAGGTGTCACTGGCTGCACCACAGGTCAAGCATGTGGACATCCACATCGCCTCCAGCGATACCTTTTGTCACCTTGTCCATGCTGATGGGCGTCGTGAATCGTTTGCTGTAGGTGTCACTGGCTGCACCACAGGTCAAGCATGTGGACATCCACATCATTTTCAGTGAGAACTGTGGTCACCTTGTCCATGCTGATGGGCGTTGTGTAGTTGCCGATGTAAGCACCGTCCACAAATATCTGCACAATCAAGGAAGGAGTAAATGAATTTTGCATAAACTTAAAGTTCACTAATAATAGAAAGGGAATGCTAGGTATTACCAATAAGAAAGGTTTACGGTATTCCTTGTACTAAACATACCGTCACTTTATAACTTGAAGCAATTAACATAATAGATGTATTTCTGTTAACACACAAAACGAGGTATCGATTTCTAATAACTAAAAAAAATACCCACCTCAACCATAAGCATAGATACTATCCATGCAAAGGGAATTACTAAAACCACAAATCATCGGAACACAACCGAATCACCTGATAATCATTACTGCTTTTTGTGTGATAGTGCTGAACATCGAAAATGCAAAGAAAAACAAACAAGAAAAAAGCACGTAGGTGCAGAAGACAAACCTGCACGTCGAAAAGGGTCACTATCTTGACCACCAACTGAAAAGCCTGGTTGACAGCCACAGGAAAATGGGACATGAGGTAACGCACCTCGTCCTGCCATTTCCACGTTCCGTCCATGTGACTGATCACCACAACAGTGTTCACGTCGTTATTATAATGAAGGCGAAAGTCTATGTAGACGGCAATGTTGCGTTCTATCTCCTCAAACATGATGGCGAACCTTTGAATGGAAATATATAGAAAATGTAACAGTGAATTGATGATACTTTACTTTACGTCAACCAATATATTATCCTTTTGTCTGCTGATCATTGTCATGAGGCTTGATGTTGCATAAAAATAGTGCTTATTTGCCGTGTGCTTATTTTCCGTGTGCATTTGGTCTTGTGCTTGCATGTTCACACGAAGGGGTTAAGGCACTAGCAGGTCTCACAAATGCAAAATTCTGCCGTTAAAATCAAACCAACAAAGATCACATCGAAAGTGTAAAACAAGCAGTTTTTTCATGTCAGTGGAACCAAATATATAATTGTTCTTCAGAAAAGATCAATGTTTTCGTACCAAATAAAGTAGGCCTGTCATTCTTTTAAAAGGTCGAAAATGGCAGATGCTTTCGGTTTCTTTTTAGTGGGTCGTGAAACAAAAAATCGCCACATTTAAGTAACTGTTGTGTGCATTGTTTTTGTTTGTTTGTTTGCTTAACGCCCAGCCGACCACGAAGGGCCATATCAGGGCGGTACATTGTTTTTAAGCTTTACGCTCGTGCCTTGTTCTCAAATAAACTATAGAACAATACCTGTTTTGCTGTGTAAGAGTTCCGTTCATACACACTGCCCAGTTTGCCTCCGGAGGTTTAGGTACCCCGTGTCGAGTTCCAGTCTACAAGCAAGCAGATTGTCATTAAGACTGTGAGTAAAGTGACTGTTGCTACTGGAACAGTGACGACAAAAGCTATTTACGATTGCTTTGTTTCCCTGTATTTCTGGAACAAATTTGTTTTTGTACCGTCATGTTAACAAGGACATGAGCTTTCTTGCGATACCATGATCAGTTTGTTGGGCGTCGTATTGTCAATTTATTTTATTTTACCTTATGCCTGTCTTACACTGTGCCGAATATCCTTGCAAATATGAACATGTTGTATTCGGCAAAAAAAAGAGACGAATGGACAGGATCAAAATTGATATTGAAAATTCGAAGCCTTACGAATCCTTGCAAATGTCTTGCGAATGTTGCGAATGACATTGCGATGGTTGCGAATGCTTGCAAACGCTTTATGAATAATTTTGTTTGTTTGTTTGTTTGCTTAACGCCTAGCCGACCACGAAGGGCCATATCAGGGCGGTGCTGCTTTGACATATAACGTGCGCTTTACGAATAAAGCGAATACGCAATCGAGTGATATAAAAGCTCTTGCGATCGCGTCTTTTTGTCATTTGTTCTCCAGCAACCAGACAGTACACATCATTTCATCATGCTACTCTCACACTGTGCCGAATTGCCCTTGCGAATAGAATTAGACAATAATTCGTAATGATCGGGACATGGTCGCAAGACATTCGTAAATGTTCTTAACCATTCGCCACCATTCGTCCATTGTTGCGAACATTAGCAACATGTTCCATATATTCGCAAGGAAGGCAAATTCGTAACTTTGTTCGCAAATCATCGCAATGTATTCATAACCATTCGTTAATTATGACTTGTCCTTGCGAACATCTTGCGAATGGTTGCGAATTCCTTACGAACAATGCTAATTGCGTAATCGCTTTATTCGTAAAATGTTTGCAAGCACTCGCAACACTCGCAAGGCCACTCGCAACATTCGTAATAAATTCGCAAGAAATTCGTATATATGGATTCGTATGCATTCGCAATGATCGTTAGAAATTCGCAAGCACTCGCAAGCATTCGTAAGACCTTCGCAAGGATTCGTAAGGCTTCGAGTTTTCAATATTGTTCCTGTCCATTCGTCCCTTTTTGTGTGCAAAATACAACATTTTCATAATCGCAAGGATATTTGGCATTGTGTAAAACAGGCATAATGCCAAGACCTAACGAATGGTTGCGAATGCCTTGCGAGCGTTGCGAATGCCTTGCGAGCGCTACGAATACATTGCGATGATTACGAATGGCTTGCGAATACAGTTTACGAGTACGAATGCCTTCGGCGTTTTGGCACAGCGTAAGAGTAGCATGAGGCAATACACATCTTCACTAGTGAGTAACTGCTTTACGCGCTTATACCTTGGTACAGAGGTTTGGTGAAATATATATATCAGAACGTAGAAATTGAAGTGGGAAAATGCAGATATGGTGGCCCTTAAATTCTGATCAGAAGTTCTACAGGGCATTGGTTTAACAGAAACCATGCATAAACCATAAGAGATGGCCAGACTGCTTACCCAACAATAACAAACCAAACCAACCCCCACCCTCACATACACTCATTCACCCACCCCCAGACACACGTCAATGTCAAGTGTAAACATAAGGGATAGTCTACCATTGGGTTTCTCCAGATCCTCTGACGACATTCCCCGGCCTTGGGGTCCCACTGTCCGTCAGCTGAACAGTGGAATGTTGGTCTGTCTCCGACGTACATGTAGTCGTCGTTGCAGGTCGCATTCCCGTTCATTTCCCATCCTGTCCTCTGCCATGTAACGCTGGTGGTGGCGTTGTCGGTAGGAGCTTCTGATTCTTCGCATGACGAAACAGCTGTCAGAAAAAAAATCTACTGTACTTCTCAAGTCAGTATCTTTTATTTCTTCCAGACGGATTCTGAGATAACGTGTTACGCGATTACGTGATCAGAAGCACGACTTAACTTTAGTGTTCAGTAATCCGATAATCGTCTCAATATTAAAAGTGATTATTGCCTATCAAAATGCATTTTTTTCTTTGTCAGATAACTCGTAACGCAATTCAGTTATTAGAAAAACACGTTACGACTTTTGTAATTATGAAACAAATATTCATGAAACGCAAAGAAAGGTAAAATGTCGTTGTTTATGTTGCTTTCAATATTGTGTGTACATAATAGTTATACTCAGTAAATTATTTGAACGGGAAAGCAGTGGATTGGTTAATATAAACTGAGAAAAAGAGAGACCAACAAATCATTTTGCTTGTGTTAAAAACAAGACTTTGCTTGGGAACACAAAAACATTAAGAAGTGTAGCACAATACGACAGTACTTCTAGGTTGTTAACTTTGCTATCTGTTTAGAACGACGATTAAGGTTCACAAATAATAGAATACAATTAAATAAATAGATAAATGAACAAAACAAAACTAACAAACAAATAAACCAATAAATAAATATATAAAAACATAATACACATAAAAAACTAACCCCATACAAGTAATTAAACAAAATAAAATAAAAAGAAATAAACCCGCACTATTATAACGTTAGAGAGGATCTCATAATAACGTCGTGTGACAAGCTATGCACACAACAGGTCAGGTTTACAAGAGTCTAGTAAGAGCCGAACCTTTGAAGATTTCGATCGAATTTTTCGCAGTTCCAGCAACTGGGTCAGTCTGGACGTGCAGGTAGCACGTGCCTGACTCCTTGTCGTAAGCACAGGAGTCACACTGGGAGTCTCTTGTGCACTCCCTAGCACACGAAACAGCAGACAGTGCTTCCATTTTTTCTTTGTAAGTCGTCATTTTTTCTTTGGCGTAAAACTGTAATGAAAAGATCTTCTCAGAAACAGCCCTTGCTGGAAAGAAGACAGAAGAGCAGAGCAACAGAATTCTCAAAACTGCCATTGATAGAGTAGCTTGAGACTCGAACTAGTGTTGATGTCTGCAGACTTAGAGATAACGTTACCGGTGTAATATTTTCCTGAATGAGTCTTTTCGGGCGACCTCACGTGTGTGTGTCTGCTATTGGCTATAACACCAAACTATAACAGTAAAATCACTGATGCTGGAGTGTTGAAGGCAACTTTTCTTTGACCTTCAGCAAGGGGAAAAATTCACACGAGGAGAATTCTTAAAGGAGCGACACATTTGTATATTTTGTTCAGATGATAGCATCCATGGCGCTTGACACGTTTGCATTATGTGAATGCGCTTGGATTGCTATGCTCTGTGGATGCAATTGCGAATGAAATGTGTTCTTTGAGACTTACATTATTTGTTTGACAAAATGCTTTACCGTCCACATTCGCTTACAAGCTTGAGCCGACTTGGTTGCGCTGAAAGGACAGTAATTGAAAGCTGGTCCAAAGTCACCTCTCCTTCTTGTCTTATTTGATTGTACACACGCGTACGTTTTTTTGATTTTTTTAACGAACTCGTGTAAGTACAAATACTGTATAGGCGAGCTTCCGGTCTCGTATCAAACGAAGACGCGGCACGTACAGGCTATACTATCTCGGGGACATAAGGATATAAAAGGGACTTCTGCAGATTCGTATATTTCTATCAGTAAACATACTTTTGAAAGTCAAAGTAACTACAACAGTATATTAGTCTAAACACCGCAAGATCGTAAAAAGAGAAACAGCTGTAAGCGGTTTTTTATGTTTATATACGACAATAATGGACAAAAAGTTAATAATTGGGAAGGTTTTTTTGTGGACAAAACAAGACATTCACAAAAAGTACACGTGATAACTAACTTTTCTTGGTTTTAGATTTTTGATTTTGTAACGTTTGTAGTCCATCTGTTGTTGGATTTAAATCGTAAAATGGTCGTGTCTACCGGCTAATCTGTAGTTTATAGTGGGTTTAGTCAGGAACCAGACATATCCTAGTGTTAAATAAACATTATTTTCTGCCAATGCTTGATAGGTAACAGAACTCAACAAGTTCATGTAGTCTTCCAAAATTATCAAGTCCTTCTGTTCAGCACGTTTAAAAACAACATTCGGAGTGGTTTAGTTTTGAACAGCTAAGTCAAGCTGGTATAGATCATCTGCGTTTCAATCTCTATTTTACGGAAGCTTTTACCGGTGTCTATGTTGATCAGGATG
The DNA here is from genome assembly GCF_037325665.1 of Littorina saxatilis. Taxonomy (NCBI): domain Eukaryota; kingdom Metazoa; phylum Mollusca; class Gastropoda; order Littorinimorpha; family Littorinidae; genus Littorina; species Littorina saxatilis. The sequence goes on from NC_090250.1 coordinate 46,469,859, forward strand.
ACATGGGCTATGTAGTTCTAACACTATCAAAACAGGCAGTAAATGTGTATCTCCATGGCATGGGTCGTAGTAGATTTATACTTGTTGCGTTGAATGCCTCTCAGTAAAAAGTATGTGTCATACAAAGCTCACGCAGACTGGAATACGTAGCCCAAAGCATCAATCATTGAAATATCACGAGCAGCTCAAGCAAACGGAGCCACAATACCTGTGTTTACCTTCTTCTTCTTCTTCTTCAGCGTTCCTAGACCAGGCCTCAGATTTCCAGTCTGTGTTTACCAAAAGGCAACTTACGAGAACATAAGCAAGAGCTTCCAACCAGGAACTAGGTATTCTCAAATAACCGTCTGTGTGATAGACAAACAAGAAGAGAAAAGCGCCTGGACATGGACATGCAGTTTGGATAAAATGGCACGTGAATAGAATTGTTTACTTGAGGCACAAAGAACCAGGCCCGACCAGGAAGGAATCCACTAAGACATTCAAAACTCGGTATGAATTAAGAAAGGTTATCATTATAGAGGAGCGACCAAAAAGGCTTTTAGCTTGATTCTTATGGACAGTAGGTACTCCCTGGAAAATGTTGTTATATATACTGTTCAAAAAAAGAAACGCATAGTTGCTACTTGCCAAATTTGTTTTATTTTTCGAAAAAATTAACAGAAAATCCAATATTTAGATTATTTGTTTGAAATTTGGTATGGACACAGTTGAATGCACACACAGTTCATTTGCATCTTCAAATCAATCAGTCAATCAATACGATTGGGTGCCGAGGCTGTCAAGTCAGTAGGGGGTGTGACTGCCTTGAGCAGCAACAACTGCCCGGCACCTTCTGGGCATGGACTGGATCAGATGCCGGATATCTTGCTGTGGGATGGTGTCCCACTCCTCCTGAAGTGCCTGCAATAGATCGCGGTGATTTGCCGGCGCTTCTTCTCGCCTGCGCACACGTCTGTCGAATTCATTCCAGAGGTGTTCTATCGGGTTCATGTCTGGCGACATGGATGGCCAGGGAAGCACCTGGACATGGTGGTTGGTGAGGAACTGGGTGGTGAGTCGTGCTGTGTGCGGGCGAGCGTTGTCCTGCTGGAATATGGCATCCTGGTCAGCCAGAAGAGGAAGGGCGTGTGGGCGCAGAATTTCCTCCACGTATCGCTGGGCAGTTATGCGCCCTTGGACGTGCACCAGGGTGCTCCTTCCAGCGGTATTGATCGCCCCCCACACCATGACGCCTCCACCACCATGAACGGGTGCCTCATCCACACAGTTGGGCGCGTAACGTTCGTTTACTCTCCGGTAGACCCTCCTCCGACCATCATGTCGCTGGAGCAGGAAGTAGGACTCGTCGCTGAACCACACGTGTCTCCAGTGATTCCGGACGGTCCAGCGAAGGTGCTGGTTGCCCCACTGCACTCGGTTCTGGCGATGGCGGCGGGTGAGGACAGCTCCTCTGTGAGGTCTGCGAGCTCTCAAACCAGCTTCATGCAGGCGGTTCCGTACGGTCTGGTCCGATAATCGGTGTGGCCCGGGGAGAGCCTGGACAGAAGATGAGGCCGACAGGAAACGATTCCGGAGGTGGCGGAGCCGTATGAAGCGGTCGTGAGCAGCAGTTGTCGCCCTTGGTCTTCCCGCTCGTGGCAAGTCAGCAACGGAGCCAGTGGCTTGAAACCTGACCCACAGTCTACTGATGGTGCTCTGGGACACGTGGAAGTGCCTGGCGATTGCACTTTGACTTTGGCCTGCTTGTAAACGACCCAATGCAATTTGGCGGTCTTCTCTGCTCAATCGGGGAATCTTTCGTCGCTGAATTGTCGTCTGATTTCTTTGTGGCGAACAATCCGCTTTTATGGGTTTTGGAAGACATGGTGAGAGCTCAATATTCCCCGAGTTTCACGAGATTACACTGAAGCATGACGAGTGGTCATGCCAAATGAGCAATTTTGACATTGTAGCCACTGATAACGCATGCGTCACGTGCAGAGCTCACTTGTGGCAATGGACGAAAGGTCGACGACCAGATAAACATTTTCTGCAGTTTGGTGGATATCCTTGTAGCCATATAACTAAATTAACCAAATATTACAAGCTGTGCGTTTCTTTTTTTGAACAGTATATAAAAGACAAATGCATGTAGACTCTGAAACAACATTTCTGGAAACCCAAAACTCGCAGCAGCTTTATGCAATTTTAAGGCAAAGTAGGCCAGATATTTTGAAAGGTAAACTGCAGAACAAAGCACTTTGTTACAAAAAATGGCAATATCAGCAATATCAGCTATTAACCGCACAAATCAGAGTGAGTAACTATTGAGTGAATTATCACGTAATTGAAAGTTGTAAAACGGCAAGTAAAAAGCTTGTTTGACTGCAGCACGTAAGAGCGCCGTGAGGCTTTGCATTTCAGTAAGTTGTGTTACGTCATGCCGTTTTTACTTTTCTGGATAATTTCAAATCTCCTTGAGCACATTACATAAGACACAATCTCATGAAAATGAATACCGGTCAAGGAACCATCCACTAACAACAGATTTTGTCCGTCTTGTTTTGGGCGATCCAAATACAACGACAACTCATGCAAGTTACTGTGGCATCTGGTACTGGTGGTTGATGGCTCCCCGAGGTCTTGGTTGCCGTGGTTTCCTGGCATTGCTTCCCACATTTGTAATAATATTACCTTGCTGCAGCCGATCTTGACCCTGCACTCCTCTCATGAAAGAACTTCACTGGCTTCCTGTATCTGAACGTATCAGGTATAAAGCTGCCTGCTTCTGCTACAATATCATCTCTGAATCGGCACCTGCCTATCTTTCTGAACTGGTCTCCCTCTACACTCCCTCTCGCACCCTTCGTTCTTCTGATGATGCTCGACTTCTCCGTCAAGGTCGCTTTAAACGCAAGGCTCATGGCTTCCGCACGTTTTCGTACTATGGACCTCAGTTATGGAATTCACTCCCCTTTCAATTACGTCACTCTCCATCCATTTCATCTTTTAAGTCCAATTTGAAAACTCACTTGTTCCAACAACATTACGGATAGTTCTATTACACGGTAGAAATTAGGATTTTAGAGTTTAAAAAGGATTTAGGTTTGGAACTTTGTTCACAATGTTGATAACCTATGAGTGTTTGGTATTGAATGATGCGTCGTAGAATTTTTATGTTATTGATGTATATTTTTATAGCGTATTTGATGTAGTTTCCTTAGTGCAGGAGTTTTTGTGTATTTTCGAGGAATTTAACTGTAGCTTCTATGGAGGCTGACAGGAGCCTGGAAACTCTCCCCCCTCACCTTAACCTTCCTAACCCCTCTTCCTGTCGACCTGATTATTTGCTTCTAGGTTGGCTGTACCTTCTCTGACATCACTAACGTACGTTGTCGTTGTTTTATTGCGGTCGACATTTCGCGCTGACTAAACTACACGTGCGCTGGGTTTTTCCACAGGCGCCCCCCCCCCCCCCCTCACCTTACCCCTCCCTAACCCTTCCCTGTTGACCTGATTATTGCTTCTAGGTTGCATGTACCTTTTTTGATATTATTAATTAAGAGACTTGTAGGATCAGCAAAAAGGACTAGTGCTCATGAATATGCATGGTGTATTGATAATGATTATTGTATTGGTTAAATTTATATTGTTCATAAGGGTTGAAGAGAATAATAGGCTGCATAAGTTATGTAATGTTTTGATACATATATTTTTATAGTTTGTTTTTGAAGAGAAATCGGGAATTCTCTGTGGAATGCAGGGACTATGTTTTAGGCGTATTAACTTGATAAGTAATTTGTTCCTGATATTCTCGTTGTGGCGCGAATCTATTATCTCTCGTCTGGGTGTTCTCGGTTCGCGGTTCGCCACTCTCAGCTCTCAGCCCCGGTCAACGAATAGTCAAGGTATGACGACTTTAACTTTAATAGGATAGGGAATTAGGATGTATACTTTGTAATATGTTTTGATCATTTCTTAAAGTAAATTCTTAAATTGTTTTCCTGAATTGTGTGTGGTATGCTTCAAGATTCTTTCTTGTCTAAAGGTTTTGAACGTGGAACTAGAATGTTAATTTCTCTCTAGTCTAAACCTATGATCTCTCTCTCTCTCTCTCTGTCTCCGTGTCTCTCTTTGTCTCTCTCTCTCTCTCTCTCTCTCTCTCTCTCTCTCTCTCTCTCTCTCTCTCTCTCTCTCTCTCTCAACCGCACGTTTGTTGTACATTGTCCGTCACCATTGTACACCATGACGACGCCACGCACACAGAACAATACGCACAACACACAACACACACGCAACTCTCCCCCACACCCCACACGCGCAATACCCCCCGTGCGGTTCCTTAGTATAGAGTCTGGGGATGGGAGATGTGCATGATGTGTTGTTTGAATCTGACAGTGATTGTATGAATTTTGTATACATGTATTGTTGTCACGCGCTTTGAACTTCTGATAAGGCGCTTTATAAACGCCCGTTATTATTATTATTATTATTATTATTATTATTATTATTATTATTATTATTATTATTATTATTATTATTATTATTATTATTATTATTATTATTTAAGTTATTGAGACATCCCAGTGCACTAAGGGATTTATAGAGCAAATCGAGAAAATTCATTATTGAACGAAGCGCATAGCGCTGAGTTCAATAATTATTTTTGAGATTTGCTCTATAAATCCCTTAGTGCACTGGGATTGTTTCAATAACGATATTGTCAGTACCGCCATAGAAAAAAGAAGATTCCAAACGCACATTTTGCAATGCGCATTTGAATCGGCATAACTGTGTGGTCAGGTCGTGCACAGTAAAGATCTACTTTTGTGTGGGGTGTCTCAAGTGTGTCGTGCTTTCGTCAAACGCATTTTAATTTCTGTTGGTAAATTCCAGTGTAGCGTTAATCTGAACAGTGATGATCTTTCAGAGAGACCTCATTTGAACTCGGAGAAAGGCTCTTCATTATTTGCGATTCGAAACCTCCAGTCGAGCTTCGACGGATTGACTATGCGGAGTGACTCCCCTTGAATTGACTCAAAGCGGGACTCGACGGTTCGCACATTTTCAAAACAAATGTGGCATATTTCTCGTGTTCTATCTTCACTCATCGGGGAGTCTGATACTAAATATGAACGGTAAGAATGCTCTGAACCCTACACGTATTATATCCCCATCGTTTTTTCGTTCACATTTGCCCAACATGTTAATTTGCTGAGCGGGGTTAATGTCGTCTGCTAGGCTACCTGCAAACCTGGGCAATGGAACGACTGCAGTCTGCACTGAGTCTGTACGCATGAGGCAGGCTGTTAATAAATCTTATATATGGTAAGAACGTTCTGAACCTTACACGTTTTCGATTACGATTGTTCTTGCTTTGAAATAATAATTCTGAAACCATTCATTTACTGAACTGATGTAGTCGTATTTCTGTGTTGTCTGCTACAGAGTCGATCGAGTCAGTCTTCCAAACTGGTCTAGCTGGTACGTTATCGGAATAACACTTGTGTTTTCTGTTAGCCGCTGGGAATTGTATACTAACTCATCATTTGGTAATGTGGATGATAAGCGACATGCCACTAACACGGCATATGAGAAGAATCTATGCAAGTCGGCGAAAATTAGATGAAACACAGCGGCTTCTATTTTTTTTAGATCACTGGCACTGGCACAGGCACATGCAATCTGTCAGAAAAAAAACCCACTTCTGCTTTAATTGAGAAGCAGGGAATTTATGGTCATTTGGTATTGTGGAGAATATAAGCTACATGTCATTAATTAATTCTGAGGATGAGAGCACAGTCTTGCTTAGGCAAAGGGCGCAAGAATACGCTCTGTGGAAAAGTTAGCGCACTCCAAGAGTGCGCTAACAGTTTTAGCGCATCGCCATTAGCCAATCAACTGGTTCACATCAGTCATGTGACACCAGTACTTACTGACAATTATTATTATTATTATTATTATTTAAGTTATTGAGACATCCCAGTGCACTAAGGGATTTATAGAGCAAATCGAGAAAATTCATTATTGAACGAAGCGCATAGCGCTGAGTTCAATAATTATTTTCGAGATTTGCTCTATAAATCCCTTAGTGCACTAGGATTGTTTCAATAACGATATTGTCAGTACCGCCATAGAATAAAGAAGATTCCAAACGCACATTTTGCAACGCGCATTTGAATAGGCATACCTGTGTGGTCAGGTCGTGTACAGTAAAGATCTACTTTTGTGTGGGGTGTCTCAAGTGTGTCGTGCTTTCGTCCACGCATTTTAATTTCTGTTGGTAAATTCCAGTGTAGCGTTAATCTGAACAGTGATGATCTTTCAGAGAGACCTCATTTGAACTCGGAGAAAGGACTGTGCTCTTCATTATGTGCGATTCGAAACCTCCAGTCGAACTTCGACGGATTGACTGTGCGGAGTGACTCCCCTTGAATTGACTCGAAGCGTGACTCGACGGTTCGCACATTTCCAGAACAAATGTGGCATATTTCTAGTGTTGTATCTTCACTCATCGGGGAGTCTGATACTAAATATGAACGGTAAGAATGCTCTGAACCCTACACGTATTATATCCCCATCGTTTTTTCGTTCACATTTGCCCAGCATGTTAATTTGCTGAGCGGGGTTAATGTCGTCTGCTACTGTGCTAGGTGGTAGCCTACGTTATCGGAATAACACTTGTGTTTTCTGTTAGCCGCTGGGAATTGTATACTAACCCATCATTTGGTAATGTGGATGATAAGCTACATGCCACTAACACGGCATATGAGAAGAATCTATGCAAGTCGGCGAAAATTAGATGAAACACAGCGGCTTCTATTTTTAGATCACTGGCACTGGCACAGGCACATGCAATCTGTCAGAAAAAAAACCACTTCTGCTTTAATTGAGAAGCAGGGAATTTATGGTCATTTGGTATTGTGGAGAATATAAGCTACATGTCATTAATTAATTCTGAGGATGAGAGCACAGTCTCGCTTAGGCAAAGGGCGGAAGAATACGCTCTGTGGAAAAGTTAGCGCACTCCAAGAGTGCGCTAACAGTTTTAGCGCATCGCCATTAGCCAATCAACTGGTTCACATCAGTCATGTGACACCAGTACTTACTGACAATTATTATTATTATTATAAGTCTTCTGTCTGGTTAAACAAGCTGACGCATGTTGTTCACACGACAAGGAAGAAAGGAGATATTTCATGAGACACAAGAGTCACACTTGGAGTGCTGCACACAATCCCCGACATACGTCATCGCAGACGATGCTGACGTCATCATGTCGTATTCGGTGACGCTTCCCCCCCCCCCCCCTTTTTTTTAATGACTAAAGCCGGCGACTAAAACGCTGGCATCGGAAACGAGGAAGAAAACAAAAAAATACTAGCATGTTAGCCCTGCTCATGTTTGGTGTCATACGCATTTGAGCTTTACAATTTTCCAATATTTCATGCACTTCTATAGCTCATTGGCTGGCATGTTCTAACACAGCATTCAACTAAAACAAAATATCATTTTGAACAAAAAACAAACTCGACATTTCTCTCCATGACTTGATATTAAAGGAAAAGTAAACCTCCCGTAAACCATCACAGAGCTCCCCGAGCGTCTAAATACAGTACAAGCATACTTCCATTGAAACGCTTACCGAACGGGAACATCCTGGCTGCTTTCTATCGAGCGTGAGACATTTTCAAAGAATTTATTTTCGTGGACTTGTAATGCTACAACAATGGCGCCTCGTTTTTGCGCTAGACCTAACTTTTAAAATCTAAATAATAAATTGACAGCTTGTTACACAAACATTCTTTAATCATAAAAGAATTCTTTTTTCATCAAGACAAGATCAGTACAATTCGAAGTTGTGAAAGTTTTAAAAAAAATAAGCCCGGAAGCAGGGTCACGCAAGGTTAAGGGTGGTAGCAGACGACGGTTTATGCAAATCGCCGTTCCATTCAACAGTCAAACGCCATCGCTAGAGTTCTTGTGAACCACAGCCGTTTGTTTCGTGCATAAAAACGTGCTATTGTAGATAAGCTCACATCGACTACATTGTAAAGAAGGAAAACTGGATCACACGGGTTCACGATGGCTCAGGGGTAAGATAAACCACGCAAAAATAAATTCTTTGAAAATTGTTCGATCTTTACGGAGGGCACCTAGGATGTTCTCAATCGGTGAGTGTTTAAATGAAAGGATGTGTCGCGAGATGGGTTGCGGGTAGTTTCTAAATCGACAAACCGCCAGCCGCGGTGTGTAGTGTGTCCGTGTTCGTGACCGCATTGCGGGGAGCACGTGAATTTGGTGCGTCGCTAGCGCTCACCCGTCGTCTGCGCTCATCGCTGAATTGGATTCGGGGCAGAAGCCAAAGAACTTTCGAAGCAGTAACACCTCGATTGTGTGTTCTGGAATGTGGCGCGACTGCTGTCGGCCCAAGTACGTGGTGTGACTCATGTCAACCCGGTCAAGTTTTCAACATTATTGTTGACGTCGGCTTTGCCGTGAAAAGGGAAATATTCACCAGGGGAAGGATAGAGGTTCTTCCATGTGAGTATTTTTGTGTGTGTAAATGTCTTCTGTTGTCCACGTGTTTTGGTCTCTAGTTTGTGTTGTAGGTCGGGTGGAGGGTGGTAAAAGGGAGGTAGAATTTAGCTCATGGCCTTTTCACTTTATTTCATGCCCCCTTCATTGTCATTCACGCTCATTTTGGTTATCATTCCATGCTCTGAAATAAGCGTGTTTTTCTGGTTGGAAAATGTTACATGAATTTGTGAAATGAGTCTAAAGTTGCAAGACTTGCAAGTGACAGTAAGGTTGATTTTTGGTCACACACTCCAGTTAGCTTTTGTGTAAATATTATGGGGTGACCTCTGTTTTGTTTGTTGGCTAAACTCTTTTTGCCTTGTGAATCATTTTGCATTTGAGTACCATGTGTTCTAATTATGGCCTTATAGGCCTGTGTTTTTCTTTCATTTATTTGTCGAGCACGGCCTCATCTGCAACTGAAAAGGGTGCCTGCGTGGAGCTTCATCACAAGGGCGAGATTGTCGTCTGGAGTCCCGCTGCCCGTCGTTGGCCGTCCTCGCTGTCGCCATCATCCATCGTCATCGCCACCCACCCTGGCACCGACATCGTCTTGTCATCTGTCGTCATCTACTCGTCTGTCATCATCGCCGTCACTGCTTCCCTGACAGTGCAGGCTGTTCGTCGTTCTCAGCGCACTGGGTCAGGGGAGGCCATCGTCTATCGTCAGCGTCTGTTCGTCTTCCTCTTTCCCCCTTCGTCGGTACTGCTCAACGCCTGCAGTAAAGGGGTAGAAGGAGGGGGAAATGTTTCATCGTCTGTTCGTCTGTCTAACCCCTTTCAACGTTACTGCTCAACGTTTGCAGTAAAGGGGTAGGCAGGGGAGATCATCATCTTCGCACTCACTCCGTGTCATCAGCGCAAGCATCTAGTTGGCGTTCGTCACACTCACCATTCGCATCTTGGCTGATTTAAAGGGAAGTAACTTTCACATGTCATTCTAGCTTGAACAAGCGCCAGTCATTGCTCGAGGGTTTATAACCCGAGTTCGGCGTAGATATGTTGGTGAAGAACACGTTTGCACTCACCTTTAAGGCCGTACGTGTGGCATTGTCGCACATTCAGCTACCTTAGTATTTCATTGACAAAAGTGACAGTTGTGTTGTTTATTTTTGCTTTCTCACATGTGTGCGTGGCCTTATGTATGTCGTTGCCATAACCACATGTATGTTGATGTGCAATTGTGTTGACATGATGTTTTGCCTTATCATCATTGCCGCCACCCTTCATTCCTGATCATCAATCATCATCATCATCACTAACTTTCTTTGTGCAGCAGTAGAGCAGAGCCCAGCAGTTCTTGTTCATTCCCCCATCATTTCATCAACATCCTTTCATTCTCATCCACTCATCCTTTATTTTCTAGCAGCAATAAAGTCTTCATTTTGTTGAACTTTACCACTTGAGTTCCTGACTCCTTCTGTGTGAGAAGTTAAGGTCCTACCTATCAGGTTGGTCGCGACAGGATGTTTGTACTGTGTGTAAAAGCCTGACCGTATCTGTGATGGTTTACGGGAGGCTTACTGTGCCTTTTACTTACAAATCCGTGGTACGCGCAAAACGTGATGCCAAATTGCATTGATTAACTAAGAAATCAAATTCTCCAAAATCATAGCCATTTAATGTTGATTACTTAAATGATAAAACCAGTTGAGATCCAGGTTTCTAGTCTTACTTTTTATTAGTGTTTTGTAACATTCACTCTGTTAAGAACGGCAAGTGTGTACGTGTGCATATTTTGAATCCAAAATTAGTAATCAGGCAGACAGACAGATAGACAGACCGACCGACAGACACACACACACCCACAAACGCACACACACGCGCGCGCACACACACACGCACACACACACACACACACACACACACACACGCACGCACGCACGCACACACACACGCACGCACGCATGCACTCACGCACTCACTCACCCCCCCACACACATACACACACACAATCACGCACACACACACAATCGCACACACACACACACCCACACACACACAAACACACACACACATACACACACACACACACACACACACACACACACAGAGTTATTCACTTACGGAGGGAACACAGACGTAGCAAGGATGCAAATCAGTATTGCATGTAATAGAACTTTTAATCGATAATTATCTCTGCTGAAAACACAATGTTTTAAAAACAGGATCATAAATCGACATTCAATAGTCCCATGGCATACATGCAAGATTTTTACGCAGAGAAGAAAAACGTGAAAGAGAGAAGGAAATAAGCGAATTTTGTTCAAACAACGGGATTTCTTTGACTCTCCATGTAAACCATCTTTTAAATCCAGACAGATCCATTCGGGTTTTTAGATAGGATAAAAGCATCCCCTCACTTAGATAGGATAAAATCATCCCCTCACTTAGATAGGATAAAAGCATCCCCTCACTTAGATCGGATAAAAGCATCCCCACACTTAGATAAGATAAAAGCATCCCCACACTTATATAGGATAAAAGCATCCCCTCACTTAGATAGGATAAAAGCATCCCCTCACTTAGAATAAAATCATCCCCTCACTTAGATCGGATAAAATCATCTCCTCACTTAGATCGGATAAAAGCATCCCTTCACTTAGATCGGATAAAAGCATCCCCTCACTTAGATAGGATAAAAGCATCCCCTCACTTGGGATAAAATCATCCCCACACTTAGATAAGATAAAAGCATCCCCACACTTATATAGGATAAAAGCATCCCCTCACTTAGATAGGATAAAAGCATCCCCTCACTTAGATAGGATAAAAGCATCCCCTCACTTAGAATAAAATCATCCCCTCACTTAGATCGGATAAAATCATCTCCTCACTTAGATCGGATAAAATCATCCCCTCACTTAGATCGGATAAAAGCATCCCCTCACTTAGATCGGATAAAAGCATCCCCTCACTTAGATAGGATAAAAGCATCCCCTCACTTGGGATAAAATCATCCCCTCACTTAGATAGGATAACAGCATCCCCTCACTTCGATAGGATTAAAGCATCCCCTCACTTAGATAAGATAAAAGCATCCTCTCACTTAGATAGAATAAAATCACCCCCTCACTTAGATAGGATAAAAGCATCCTTTAACTTAGATAGTATAAAAGCATCCCCTCACTTAGATAGGATAAAAGCATCCCCTGACCTGGACACACACCTTCAGTGTACAGCCTGTGTAGATGTAATTGTGTAGTTGACACTTTCGTCAATCTTCGAAATTATTCGGCATGATTTCGCCTTCCACAATTGAAACAAACAGTATTTTGGGCTATGTGTTGAAGTGGATGCATGCCCCTCGAAATTATTCGGCATGGTTTCGCCTTCCACAATTGAAACAAACAGTATTTTGGGCTATGTGTTGAAGTGGATGCATGCCCCTCGAAATTATTCGGCATGATTTCGCCTTCCACAATTGAAACAAACAGTGTTTTGGGCTATGTGTTGAAGTGGATGCATGCCCCTCGAAATTATTCGGCATGATTTCGCCTTGCACAATTGAAACAAACAGTATTTTGGGCTATGTGTTGAAGTGGATGCATGCCCCATTATTCGGCATGATTTCGCCTTACACAATTGAAACAAACAGTATTTTGGGCTATGTGTTGAAGTGGATGCATGCCCCATTATTCGGCATGATTTCGCCTTACACAATTGAAACAAACAGTATTTTGGGCTATGTGTTGAAGTGGATGAATGCCCCATTATTCGGCATGATTTCGCCTTACACAATTGAAACAAACAGTATTTTGGGCTATGTGTTGAAGTGGATGAATGCCCCATTATTCGGCATGATTTCGCCTTACACAATTGAAACAAACAGTATTTTGGGCTATGTGTTGAAGTGGATGAATGCCCCATTATTCGGCATGATTTCGCCTTACACAATTGAAACAAACAGTATTTTGGGCTATGTGTTGAAGTGGATGAATGCCCCATTATTCGGTATGATTTCGCCTTACACAATTGAAACAAACAGTATTTTGGGCTATGTGTTGAAGTGGATGAATGCCCCATTATTCGGTATGATTTCGCCTTACACAATTGAAACAAACAGTATTTTGGGCTATGTGTTGAAGTGGATGAATGCCCCATTATTCGGCATGATTTCGCCTTACACAATTGAAACAAACAGTATTTTGGGCTATGTGTTGAAGTGGATGAATGCCCCATTATTCGGTATGATTTCGCCTTACACAATTGAAACAAACAGTATTTTGGGCTATGTGTTGAAGTGGATGAATGCCCCATTATTCGGTATGATTTCGCCTTACACAATTGAAACAAACAGTATTTTGGGCTATGTGTTGAAGTGGATGAATGCCCCTGTCCCATGTAAAAGCCTGCACAGATCTGTGGTGGTTTACATGGTATGATCGCAGGAAGAAATGTAAATGTAAACATCCAGAAGTGCTCCCTTAGTTTTTCCACAGTAAATGTTACAACCAGTACTGTGTGCTTTCTCGATAGAAGGAGTAAGCATTACAGGTGTCTATCCACAGTAAATGTTACAACCAGTACTGTGTGCTTTCTCGATAGAAGGATTACGCATTACAGGTGGGTTTTTTCCCACAGTAAATAAAACAACCAGAGCTGTGTGCTTTCTCGATATGAGGATTACGCATTACATGTGTTTTTTTTACTGAAAATAAAACAACCAGTGCTCTGTGCTTTCTCGATATATAAGGATTACGCATTACAAGTGTTTTCCCACTGTAAATAAAACAACCAGTGCTCTGTGCTTTCTCAAAATAACGAGTGCGCATTACATGGAGTTTTGATGTCTGCATTTAGTCTCTCTCAGAAGTTTTCTTCTTGTCCTTCTTCGTTTATTTCCCCCTCTTTGACTATCCTTTTTTTGCAGCCACCCATGTAACCAGTACCCTCTTTCAGGATTAACACATAACTATCAATTTATAAAATGTACGGTTTATTATAAATAGTTGCTTTTGGGTACTTCTTGAATGAGGTTCTGTTTAGGTTCATTCATATCACTATGTCGGTCTATCAATTGGTTATGGAATTTGATCTTATTCATCTTATCTTATAGGACCGGCACGGTTGGCCTAGTGGTAAGGCGTCCGCCCCGTGAGCGGGAGGTCGTGGGTTCAAACCCCGGCCGGGTCATACCTAAGACTTTAAAATTGGCAAGCTAGTGGCTGCTCCGCCTGGCGTCTGGCATTATGGGGTTAGTGCTAGGACTGGTTGGTCCGGTGTCAGAATAATGTGACTGGGTGAGACATGAAGCCTGTGCTGCGACTTGTGTCTTGTGTGTGGCGCACGTTATATGTCAAAGCAGCACCGCCCTGATATGGCCCTTCGTAGTCGGCTGGGCGTTAAGCAAACAAACAAACAAACAAACAAACAAACAAACAAAATTGGTAATGGAATTTGATCTTATTTCTCTTATCTTATAACATTGACGTACTGTTTCATATTGCGCACGTCGTAAATTGTATATACTAGATTGAAAGTTTAGTGTGGCCAACTGCAGTCTCCCTCCACTGCAAGCTGTACGGAGGAAAGGAAGGCCCGGAGAAGACGGCATCATTCGTCTGGCTGTCCGGGCTGACAGTATAACACGTGTGATCGACATGAAGAAGAAAGTTTAGTTTACATCGATGTGTTATGAGACTTAATTGTACTCCATATAATCCAAGCCTAAGACTAACATAACAATGAGTAAGAGTGTGCAATATCAAAATTTCATTCTGTGCATATGTAGAGCTCTAGCAAATCGACGTACCATTGCTGATGATTTTGCCTATTTTGCTTTGTATACACTTTTACTACAGTTTTTTACAGATGTTGTTTACTGAAATTCTATCAGTGGTTAATGATGATAATACTTACGTTCTCCTTGTTATCATGCATTTAGATACCTTGGTCTGAAATGTTATTCAAAGTTGCCTTTGCTGCTAATGTCATCAATGACTTTTTCGACTTTTATTCACCATTTGAAATATTACTGCCACTGTAATATGTGGCACTGTCACCTATTTTCCTTGTAATGGTTACTTATTTTATCTTGCTGATAACATTCATTAAATTGTGTGGTTGATGGCTTCCTGAAGTCATTTTGTTCCTCACGATTTGTTTGCAAATTTCTTAAATCAAATTCTTATGCTGATAGTGTCTTCGAGAGTCAACGTTTACTGATTATAACACTGAAAACTGTGACTGATGACTTTGCTTAAATCCGTTCACTGATGATTCATCTATCACCAAAGTTCTATTGTCGTTGATGCTACCTAATGTGTGTTGATATCGCCAAATTTCCTTTCCGGATACTGTCACGGATTCTATTTTGCTGATGATTTTACTTGGCGAATTTTCCACGCGTATCCCATGAGATGCTTAGTCTATCATTCTAGCGTACACATATTTCATTTACTTTCACTAAATAGAAGTACACACATAATTATATCCTGGAATAGTTACCACTTCTTTGTCAATACTGGAGACAGACACATTTTATGACATAGTAATATTGTTAAAAATATCAACGACTGTAACGAAAACTTTGTATTTGTTACATAAGAATATTTTGTTTTGCTTATGAGATGGAAAGAGTACATCCCCGCTAATGGCTCGTATGACAGAGATTTCACTTCGAATGAGTGGGTCAAAGGAGAGGTCTTTTTTTAACGATATTGTATCTCTTTCAATCCATGCCTCTGCTTTGTGTAAGACTAAGATGATGTATGTCTCATAATAGCCTTCACGGACCATTTTCATCTTTTTGTGAAATTAATATCCCCACGCAGAAAAAATGCATAGGAGCAATGAGCGGGGATGTTATCGATACATATTCCTTAGCTGATATTGTTATGACCATACTTCAACATCAGACAGCCAGAGAGAACAGAAAATGAAGACATAGACAAACAGTATAGCTGCAAAGTCATTGAGGATGAAAGTCGCTTGTTTCTTTCAATGCTTGTTATTCTCCCAGGAGCTACAAGGCTGGTTCCGAAAAACTCTCGCTTACTCTATTACACATGTCGTATGCATTCAGAACGCTTATTTCCCTTTGTTTATCAGATAAGCAAAGACTTAAATTGTATTACTGAAATTCTCTAAGCTCTCATGCTAATGTTATTGTAGACGATATTTGCTGATGCTGTGTCTTGAATCGTTTGCTGTAGGTGTCACTGGCTGCACCACAGGTCAAGCATGTGGACATCCACATCGCCTCCAGCGATAACTTTGGTCACCTTGTCCATGCTGATGGGCGTCGTGTAGTTGCCGATGTAAGCACCGTCCACAAATATCTGCACAGTCAAAGAAGGAGTATAGGCAGTTTGTTTATTGGTATAACATAAAATAAAATTAAAAACATAATGATAGATAACTCTGTTCTTTCTGGTGTCCCTTCAAACCTCCTCAGCCGCCTCTAAAAGGTTCAGAACTGTGCTGCTAGAGTTGTACTTCGCAAGGGCAAAGCACATCGCGCCACACCTTTTCCCATAAAGCTCCATTGGCTTCCCATTGAAGCCAGGGTGGAGTATAAAATTGCATGTCTCTCTTTTAAGCACTTTCAGAACACCTTCCCCCATACCCATCCTCAGTACTGAACATGTACAAACCCTCTCGCTCTCTAAGGTCCAGTTCTAAAAAGCTCCTCAAAGTACCACAATGTAAACTGGAAACGTACGGGAAAAAATCATTTCAGTATCAAGCCCCATCTGTTTGGAATTCACTGCCCGCTGACCTCCGGAGTTGTTCTTCCCTGTCACAGTTCAAAACAAAACTAAAATCACACTTTTTCCGCAAACATTTACCATAGAATACTCTTCCAAGCCTGGTCCATTCCTGATGTTCATTTGTGCACCACGTACTGTACATAGTTTTTCACGTATGTGTGTTTCGCGCGCGCGTGAATGCGTATGTTAGTGATCATGTATTATTGTACAATATGTATTTTATAGTGCGTGTATGTGTGTCCGCACGTGTGATAATGTTTAATAGTGCATTGTGTGATTCATTGATATGTGTGTGATTGCACTTGAAATAATGTTATGTTGTTGTATTTTTCAAATGATTGTACAGCGCTTTGAGCAGGGTTAAACCCTGGATACGTACATGCGCTTTATGATTATTACACATTATTAGTATTATTAGTATTATCATTCTTAAAACAAGTTTGCTGTGGTTTTTTTACGAACCATGCTGTCACTTTAGAACTTGAAGCTAATAAACTAGGTAGGCAATTATCCATCAACGAAAACGCACACACTAATCGTACACAGAGAGGTACTAAAACCACGAAGATTCAATCAGTAAGTACTGTGTTGGTTTCATCGCAAAACAGCTTAATCACATGATATGCATAGCTGCTCGATGCGCAAAATGCACACCAAAAAAATAACACTGTAAAGAAGACCGACCTGCACGTCGAAAAGGGTCACTGCCTTCACCACCATTTGGAAAGTCTGGTTGACAGCCACAGGAAAAGGGGACATGTGGTCGTAATGCACCTCGGGCGACCATTTGCCCTCCACTTTACTGACCGCCACAACAGTGTTCACGAAGGCACCGAACTTAAAGCGAAAGTCTATGTAGATGACAATGTTGCGTTCGGTTTGCTCAAAACTGATCTGGAATCTGTGATGGGAAATGAACAAAAAATTGCAACTTAGCCAATTGAAGATACTTTCACTTAACACATGTGAGTCATCTTGTGAACTATCATATAACCGTGTTCTGCTGGTGTTGTTGTTATGAGGCTTGGCGTTCTATAAGATAGTGCTTATTTGATGGACGGGAGAAAGTTTAAGTCACAAATTCAAAACTCTGCCGTTAAAATCAACTTAACAAAACAATCACATCGAGCAGCGTAAAACGAGCAACTTATACTTGCCAGTGTGACGACATGTCATTTTGTTCTCCAGAACAGTGTAATACTTTCAGCTATCCCGCCTGGCGATGCTGCTACGACGTTCAAAACATCGTAAGTGTCACTCTTCTTTATTAAAAATCGAAACGGCAGATTTATGCTAATTCAAGTGGGTCGTAAAACAAAACGCGCCACCTAGCTTTCGGTAACTGGTGGGCGCATCCCTTTCAAAATGTAATTGTCGTTCCAAGTCAACTAGAAGAATACCTTGTGTGTTGCGTAGGAGTCCCGTTCATACACACTGCCCAGCCTGGCTCCGGAGGTTTAGGTACGTCGAGTCGAGTTTCAGTCTGCAAGCGAAAAAGTAAAGATGGAATGGTCATCACAAGTGTGAGTACAGTGTCTGTTGCTCAGTAAGCTTAATTACACTTTACTAAAAAAAAAGGTGACCCCCCAAAAAAATGTACAATTGCTTTGCTTGATATAATTCTGGAACAAAAGTTTAAATCTGAAGAAGCGCTAGCGGTCGGAAAGGTCGCTGCGGCGAACTGCGGACTTCGCCGTACAGACCGGATTGAAGACCTAGCATGGTTGGGAAGAAGAAGAAGAAGAAGAAGAAGAAGAAGAAGAAGAAGAAGAAGAAGAAGAAGAAGAAGAAGAAGAAGAAGAAGAAGAAGAAGAAGAAGAAGAAGAAGAAGAAGAAGAAGAAGAAGAAGAAGAAGAAGAAGAAGAAGAAGAAGAAGAAGAAGAAGAAGAAGAAGAAGAAGAAGAAGAAGAAGAAGAAGAAGAAAAAGAAGAAAAAGAAGAAGAAGAAGAAGCATTCTGGAACAATTATGTTTTCTGTACCGTCTAACTGTAGAGAACCCATACGCTTTCTGTCGATACCATGCTCATTGTGTTAAGCGTCGTATAGGCGAATGAATGATTTAATTTCCTTTTACCCGAGAAGATACATTTTACTAGCAAGTAACTGTTGTATTGGATTTTGATCAATGCGAAACTGCTTTACCAGCTTATACTCGTACCTTTTAACAAAATGTATCAGAACGTCAACTTTTTTCTAAAAAAACAACAACCACAAAAACAAAAAAACAAACAAACAAACAAACAAACAAAATCAAAACAGAATGCAGATGGCGGCCCATACTTTGCAATAAGAAGTTTTACTGTCATTTGTCTCCACCCCCCCCCCCCCCCCACCTCCACCCACCTCTACAGCACACATGCACCCCCAACCCCCTTTCACACACACACACACCAATTCCAAGACCCCCCGCGGGTTAGGGGGAAGAATTTACCCGATGCTCCCCAGCATGTCGTAAGAGGCGACTAACGGATTCTGTTTCTCTTTTTACCCCTGTTAAGTGTTTCTTGTATAGACAATTTTTGAAAAGATTTTAGTCAAGCAGTATGTAAGAAATGTTAAGTCCTTTGTACTGGAAACTTGCATTCTCCCAGTAAGGTAATACATTGTACTACGTTGCAAGCCCCTGGAGCAAATTTTTGATAAGTGCTTTTGTGAACAAGAAACAATTGACAAGTGGCTCTATCCCATCTCCCCCCCTTTCCCCGTCGCGATATAACCTTCGTGGTTGAAAACGACGTTAAACACCAAATAAAGAAATAAAGAACCAATTCCAAGTGTAAACATAAGGGATAGTCTACCATTGGGTTTCTCCAGATCCTCTGACGACATTCCCCGGCCTTGGGGTCCCACTGTCCGTCAGCTGAACAGTGGAATGTTGGTCTGTCCCCGATGTACATGTAGTCGTCGTTGCAGGTCGCATTCCCGTCCATTTCCCATCCTGTCCTCTGCCATGTAACGTTGGTGGTGGCGTGGTCGGTAGGAGCTTCTGATTCTTCGCATGACCAAACAGCTGTCAGTAAAAAAAATGCTACTTCTCAAGTCGTTGTAATTTTTTTCCCGGACAGTTTCTGAAACAACTTGTTTCGCGATTACGTCTTTTCGTTAGTCGTCAGTAAAAGGTAAGCATGCAAATTTTGAAAGTGATAACTACTTAAATGGATATGCTGTTACTCTGTTTGTGGTGCTGCACTATTGTGTTTACACCATAGCCAAACTCAATGAACTGGAAGATTGTCACAGGGAGAAGAGAGTCTAAAAAACTGAGGGTAAGAAAGTAAATTGAGAGACTGACAGTTGGAGATATATATATTATGGCAATGAGTATGTTTACATACGAAACCGTGCCACATTTGCTATCGTGCAAAACAAAACTTTGTTTGAAAACAGAAAAAGACCAGGATATGTAGCACAACTTGAAATTACTTCTATTTATCGAACTGTCTAGAATAGGCTGCCGAACTGACAGGATCGTAAATAGATGCAACCAAATCAACAGGAACAAATTCATAAATTCGACCAAATAAACAATTAAATGTGAATACAAGGAGAAGATACATAAATAACAAATACACAAACCGACAAACAGATAATAAAGAAACTTGAATAAACTCTATTAGTATATTAAGTTAAGGACGCTCTCATGATTACGCACTGTGAGTGTTACAAGCTATAATACACAGGAATAAAAATGCACACGACAAGATAAGTCACAAAAATCAACTGAGGGCCAAACCTTTGAAAACCTCAATCGGATTTCCCGCAGTTTCAGCCAATGGGTCAGTCTGGACGTGCAGGTAGCACGTGTCTGACTCCTTATCGTGAGCACAGGAGTCACATTGGGAGTCTTTTGTGCACTCCCTAGCACACGAAACAGCGGACAGTGCTTCAATTTTTGCTTTGTAAGTCGTCATTTTTTCTTTGGCGTAAATCTGAAGAGGAAAGACCGTCTCAGACACTGCCGCTGCTGGAAAGTAGAAACTACAGCAGAGCAAAAGATACCTAAAAAAAGCCATGGTGAGTGCAGCTTGAGACCGGAACTAGTCTTGATGTCCCAAGACTTAGAGATACAGTTACCCGTGTAAGATTTGCCTGAACGTGACTGTTGGAGCGACCTTACGCGTGTGTGCCTGCTATTGGCTATAGAACTAAAGGTAATTCCTAATCAAATTATCATAACAAAAGCACTGATGCTGGAGTGATCAAGGCAACGTTTCTACGTCATCCAGGGAAGTGAAACATTCAAACGAGGAGGGGAATTCTTAAAGGAGCGACACATCTTGTATATTTTGTTCAGACGATAGCATTCATGATTATTGACGTGTGGCATATTTGCATCATTTGTATACATATACTTGCATTGCTTTGATATAAATTTTGGATGCAATGTGTTTTGGGTCCATAATTATAAGTTGTCTGACAAAATGTTTTACCGTCTACATCTTCTTGCAATCTTGACTCCACTTTGTTATGCCGAAAGGGCAGTAACTTTAAGCTTGTCCAAAGGTACCTCTCCTTTTAGTTGTGTACCTTAGGCAACAGTTTTTGTTTGAATGAACTAGTTTCGAAACACGTATTGTCACGGCGAACTTCGCTTCAGGTCTCGCATCAAACAAACAAGCGGTGTCTCGGGGATATACGAATATAAACAGAGACTTCTACACAGTCGTTTATCAGTAAACAAATCCCAAAGGCCAAAGTACCGACAACAAAACATTCTTATTTGGCGAAATACCGTAGGTCGTAGAACACAATCGGCTTTGACAGGCATTTTATAGGTTAATAAATGAAAAGACTGGACATTAATAACTAATTGGCCATAGTATACCGGCTTTGCTTCAGTTTGACATATTTCTTCCATGAATAAAACGTCATTGTTCAGCCAATCGCATTTCATTAAGTTCTTAGACGGAATAAGTGTGAACATACCAAGCTTTTTGTTGACTCGCTAATATCTGACTAAAGCGACGACACTTAGGATACTATAGGGTCCAATGTCCACAATGGATTGTCTTCTGTTTGAGGGTGAATGGGCGGGGATGGGGGTGAGGTTTCTTCATGATTACGCTCGTCGTATGCATTCCATTCATTGGGGATACTCAGAGGAAAGCGATACAAAAATCAATTAAATACTACGAGTATATTTCGCCAAACTTTCACCTCAAGCAAACGCAGCCTCAGTACATGTGTTTACCAAAGGAAAACTTACAAGAACATCAGTAATACTTTCTAAGAAGGCACGAGGTATTTTCAAGTAACCGTCTGTGTGAGAGAGCATCCCCCAAAGGAAAAAGTACCCCGCGACAAAGGCATTCCTTACTATTGTTGTTTGTGTGAGTTATTGTTTTATACGATTAGTTCCCTTTACAAATGGATTTTGTTTTGAATTATTCTCCTTGTTGAGATAGGATGCCTCTTTCTCTGAAACGGTGTGTGTGTGTGTGTGGGTGTGTGTGTGTGTGTGTGTGTGTGTATGTATGTGTGTGTGTGTGTGTGTGTGTGTGTGTGTGTGTGTGTGTGTGTGTGTGTGTGTGTGTGTGTGTGTGTGAGTTTGGCCGTCGTTTTTGTGAATATTTGGTATGATATTAAATGAAACATTCCGTTCTTTAACCTACTTTTACTTTTGAGTCTTAAAAAAACACTTTGCATGC
>NC_090250.1:46496783-46501783 GCF_037325665.1 Littorina saxatilis
CTGGAAAGGTCTTGTCCTTGTGTTTTATCATTGCAAATATGTAAATCCAAAAACAAAGAAACTGCCAACGTTCCAAAATTCAGAATAAAAAACACCAAGAAAGGTAAATCCAAAACCAAAGAGACTGCCAACGTTCCAAAATTCAGAATAAAAAAACCAAGAAAGGTAGGTTGTTGGAACGTTTGTTATTGGTAAAACAATACGTTACAGTCACAGATATATCAAACCAGCGGTCTGTAAATGCACAGACTAACAAATAGTTAATCCAAAAAAGTCTTAGCTCGCAAAAGGTACAGCCGCTTGGGGAGAAGACACAAGAACAAGCGAACCAACCAACAAACCAAAACAAAGAAACAATCGAACGAACGAACACGCAAACAAACTATGATGACTTTACTGCGGGGTTTCTCCAAATTCTTCGTCGACACTCCCAGGGATTAGCAGTCCATTTTCCCAAGGAGGAACAGCGGTATGTTGGGCTGTCTCCGATGTACATGTAGTCGTCGTCGTCGCAAATGACGTTTCCCTCCAACTCCCATCCATTCTTCCTCCACAAAACCTCAGCGGTGATGCCGGCGTCATGACCCAAGGGTTTTTTGCACGGGTACACGGCTGTCACATGCAGTATTATTACTTGGAATGAGATTCATCATTAGTCAGTTCACCAAGCAGTCATTAGGTAATAAAGTTATACTTTCATTAATGTTTATAGAAGAAAGTTTGGAAAATAGGCTATCAGGGGAAAAAGCCGGGCGTCCAGCTGAGCTGAGATGCACGAAGCGAAAGTGGGTGCCACCCAAAACGGGTGAGAATAAACCGCGGGGTCTGATTCGTTGAAATCACAACAAATCTCAATGTCAACCAAACACCTCGGCTGACTCCCATCCGAATGGTAACTTTCTCGTGCACCTCGGCACTGGTGCCGTCAAGGTAGATAAAGGAGCAGCGACCTTGTTGGGAAAACTAATGCATTCTGGTAATTTTTTAGGCACTTCTACGCCAGGACATACGATTTTTTGTAATCATCTTTGTAAGCTTCCACCTGATATTGTTTTCTCTCTAAAAGTTCAGAAACTTATTATCGGACACCATGTGCCAAATCAGGAATTCTGCATTTCCGGATGGAATCTTTCATTCCTGATTGTGTTAGTTAGTCAGTCGGTTTGTTAGTCGATTCGTCCGTCCGTTGATTTATGTGTTGGTTGGTTAGTTAATTCGTTATAGTGTGATGTGAGTGCCTATATAAGGCGGTTTCACTTTTACATCTATAGAGAATACTACATGGCTTGCTGTGTCGTACCAGATTTACACGAGTTGGTTTTTTTAAAATATTGAACTGCGAGCGAAAGCGAGCTGTTCACTATTTGAAAAAGCAACGAGTGTTAATCTGGTACGAGACAGTAAGCCATGTAGTATTCTGTTTATCCTACATACTGTACTTACGTTTATTTTACTGAAAATGTCATGCAGTCGAGGCAGCTAAATTGAAGACGCTTGTTTTGGAACCTCGATCTCTTCTAAAGCCTAGTGCAATATATTACGTCAAAGCAAAGAAACGTCACTCTGAAAGTATGGCGTGACGTGTTCGTTCTAAAAATTCATCGAGGGTAATTAGCGAGCGCAATTTTTGTTTCTATAATGACGATTGTCCCGGTGACATTGGCATCATAAGGAGTGGAAAAACAGGTCCCTGCCAGACTTGCTTGACATGACCTCATTTACATGATATACACACGTGTGATTTGAACGATTATTATCTCACGGGTGTCTCTCTCACGTATGTAGGATAAAACAGTGTTCCTCGACGGTGGGCTCGTAACGCACTACTACAGAATTGAAGGATGTTTTTCCCCAGCTATAGTGCTGTTCTGTAGCGTCTAGGTGTGCTTTTCACACTCTTCAACATCTAGCAACGGGCACCTCAAGAACCTACCTTTAAAAACTGCTGTGTTGTTAGATGTGACATCCGTCGCAACACCAGTCTGCACCTGAAGGTAGCACGTGCCTGACTCCCTGTCATAGGCACAGGAGTCACACTGGGAGTGCGTCATGCACTCCCTTACACACGCCATCTCGGACGATGTTGACGTCACGGTATCATAATCAGTGACAATCTGGTCTTCGTACACACGCCAAAAGAAAAGGCTGGTGCTACATGCCACCGTGAGAAAGATGGGACATAGAAGGAAAAATGGTGTAGTCTGCATGGTGTGGTTATCAGCAAATGCGAAAACCGTTGTGAGAATATGAACTACTTGTAGAACGAGAGGTTGATGAAGCACGCTGGCGGTAAAAGAGATATTTTCTCTGACATAATATTTGAGTAGAAATTGTTGTCTTTTTGACTGACTGCGGCTTCTGAAGTAGGAAATTGATCTTTTTCTTTTTAAAGCAATAAGCCGATTTTGAGAAATAGCAAGTATATAAATCTACATCCCTGTAATATGTCTTGTTTTCGAGGTTAAGTGAGTACCAATGATATTTGTTATAAGTACCTTTCTCTTGCGTAAATCATCTTGCATGGGATACGGATATTCTTCCATTTGGACACATAGCAAAAGTCAACAGCATGGCTGCTCTCTGTGCAAAATAGGACGTTTCGCTGGATCAATGTTGTAATGGAAACCTGTGTGTGTGTGTGTGTGTGTGTGTGTGTGTACCCCCGTTTCCACAGGTTTGGTTGCCTAAATCACCATAAGGCAACCATCCACACGTGGATGGCAACCTAAACTCTGGATGGCAACCTAATTGTGTGGATGGTCGCTTCATTTAACACCGTTAAATTGACTTTTTTGACGGAAAGAATGTCATAACAATGTTCAAAATGACATTCTTTCCGTCCTCTATAGGCGACGAAATAGGTCAAATTTTGTGCATTTTTTAGTGCAAAATTCTTCGATGCCGGAGCGAGTACTGCACCCAGTGCTGTTGTAGTGCAAGTGCACTAGAAAGGCACTACACCCAGTGCCGCCTCTTAGGTAACCATCCACACTTTAGGTACGTGTGTGTGTTTTGTGTTTTGTGTGTGTGTGTGTGTGTGTGTGTGTGTGTTGTGTTTTGTGTGTGTGTGTGTGTGTGTGTGTGTGTGTGTGTGTGTGTGTGTGTGTGTGTGTGTGTGTGTGTGTGTGTGTGTGTTTTCTGCATCAGTGTTTGTATCAATATAGAGCACTCCATATTTTCAAGTCACACTTTCACGCTTTGATCGAGGTAGTGCCTCTTTTTCGATTTCATTCAGTAACACACATTTTAATTACTTCAGACGTAAAGAAGACAATGTATCAATCGTCTACACAAATTGCGTCTGCCTTTTATTGACCATGAGAACAAACGCCCCCCAACTTTTTCAATTTACGAGCAATTAGTGAATAAAAGATTACAAGTTAAATGGTAATGGTTTTCCATTTCTTCTTATCTGCGACTCTTTTGAAGAGGATATTGACTGCTAGGTGCATTAGGAGTTCTCACCCGAGGGACCTTTTTTAATTACTTTCTGTTGAACTGGCACTTTGTTGATTTTCCTGCACTATCTGCACTTTTTTTTTATCTGTCCTAATTTCAGACACTACACGTTGAAAAGTGATCAGGAAATACGAAAATAATTGAAACGTTCAGAAATAATTTTAAATATAGAGTGACACGTGATCAAAAGCATCTCATTTCCTGTGTAAATCATCTTGCAAATCACCAGAAAAGACATTTTTTGCTTAAAAATATGTTGCATATACAGACTCATTTGAGTTGACAAAAATTCTGCTGGAAATGTGCAGTCGAAAAAATGCCCTATTCCTGCGCTGGCACAAAACACGGGTTTTCAAAAGGCTCCAATAGATATATGTACAGACTTAAAATTTGATCAGTTCAACTATTGTGATCAACAATGACCTAGCAGATTTGAAAGTGTCAAGACGATGTTGGAGAGTACAATGAAAGATAAAAAAAATCCTTTTCTATCACACTAAATAGATCCATTAATTCAACTTGTCATCAAAGTGTACATGGGTGCATGTGATCAGTATTAATAACAGCAGAAGGTGCTAGCAGTTCTCGTGATATTTGAAATTACCAAACGTTCGTTAATTTCCACAAAAATCAAGCTCTGTGTTACCAAAACAGAATAAAATGGAGAAGCGAATTTGTTCAGCCACAGTGATTATTTCCTTCTTTGATTGCAGAGTTTACAAGAAGTCAACAACAGTTATCAAGACTGAGTTGCACATCCCTGTGATGGTACAGAAACGCAGTGATTGGTAGTAAAAACAAATTTAATCTCATTTCGCCAGAAGCAAGTTTACCATTCCCATTAAAGCGCGGGAGGTAAAGACATCGGCCTTCCGTTTGGAGGGTTCGGGGTGTGAATCCCGCCCGCGTCTGGTGTTTTTTTCTTCTGATCTTCCAGGTCAACTTATGTGCAGACCTGCTAGTGCCTTATTCCCCTTGATGTGTACACGCAACCAAAAGACAAAGTACGCATGGAAAAGATCCTGTCATCCATGTCAGACTTCGATTGGTAATAGAAACACAAAATGAATCCCCAGTAACCGGACTATGTCTGCCTAAATGGTGAACAATCACTTGTGCTTGACACGAGTGTACGTAAGAACTGCTGCCTATGAACGCTGAAGAAGAAAAACAACATATACAGGGTGGTTAAAGATAGCACCCTATTTTCTTTTTGATCTCATTTTTGACTGCGAAGGGAAATTTACAACATTTGTTCACCAAACAATGGGAGATTATGTCTTGCAAAATTAGTAGAAACTGGTCTGTCCTTAGTAGTTGATAATATGCTCTATCCAGGCTCCCCTTCCTCGAAGAACTGCTGCAACACGAACGTTGAAAGTATCCATGACTCGTCCAATCATCATTGTCAGCTGGTATGCGCCTGATTTCACTTCTGATGTTGTCCTTCAGAGCTGCCAGGGCCTAGGGATTGTTGCCGTATATCCTGTTCTTGAGGTACCCCCACAGAAAGTAGTTGGGTGGGTTGAGATCAGGGGGGT
>NC_090250.1:46504283-46514283 GCF_037325665.1 Littorina saxatilis
TCCACGATGAAGACCGAGAAGTTTCAAATGGAAGCATGTTAATGTTATTGTAATTCAATCTTACGACGATCTCTTTCCTGCTTTCATGCGGTTGTAAACAGACAGAATTGGTTCTGTTCTGGTCACACACTACTTTCAGTCCACCTACCTGCAAGGGTCAAGTCCCAAGAAATATGTCTCTGTATTCCTATCGTATCACTCGATCTGCTCCTGTTTTGTTTTCTTTCACACACATTTTCCCTTCTTTTTTGACGGGTTTCTGGACAGCAAACTCTAAAACAAATTCTTTTCATCACAAAAGCGATCTTTGGAATTGACTGACGTAGTCCGGAAGAATTCATGCATCAACTTACGTCACGTATTCGACGTCATCACTTCGCATACCTTATGGTCTCGGTATTTCGTTGGCTTTCATATTTCCTACTTGTAAAATGACCCTCAAAGCTAACCGAGACTAGTTGAGGCTGTATCCTTTGCAAGGCAGTGTCGTGTCGTCTGTTTGGGTCTGGGGAAACACCAATGAAAAGAGCCGAAGAATCCCCGAGCGTTTCTATTGGGTTTGCTTTTGATTATCCATGTATAACCTGCTTCCTGCAACTATGGTAACCGGGGATTTATTGCCTGGGGAACATGAGATTTATTTCCCATGTGCTTGTGAATGAAAACTCGTGAAAATGATGACAACATAATGTAACTACCTTGTGGCTGCTGTGGGAGTCCCATTGACACACACGGTCCAGCCAGGTTCTGGGGTTTTAGGTACGTGGAGATGAGCAGAGTTCTGAAAAGAAGTCGAGCATAATAGTAACGGAAGGTAACCAACGATGACTGAACCAGGAGTTTGTTTGTGGTTTTTTTCTCTCAAATAAGCAGTCTTTAATTCCCATGTAAACAATTTGGCCAGTCATCGCAGAAGGACGAACAGCGATTAGCAACAATTTCTTTTGTTTGCAACTGGCGCTCGTTATTGGAGCGATTTAGATTTAAACTGATACGACATGAAACTGAAAGAAATGACAATTACAAATCGACGCTGGTCCAAGGCAGGCCTCTTTAATCGAAGCCCTTCTATAAAAGAACCAAGGAAAGAAGGGCGAGCCTTGAAAAAAAAACATGAGAGTTTTTCTACATAACATAATGATCAGCTCTATCATACCCAGCAAAATAGCAAGAAGGGTTATTTTTATGGAACCTTTTATCATTGACAAAACAAAACAGTCACAATGGTCACGTTCAGCTAATGTTCTTTACCGTGGACGAACCGTCAGTGGACATGCAGAGTTTAGATGAGAAAGTACCAATAAGCAAAACCAACAAACAAAATGAACATGCAGAAAACTATGATGACTTTACTGTCGGATTTCTCCAGATTCTTCGTCGACAGTCCCAGGGCTTTTCAGTCCAATGGCCAGCGGAGGAACAATGGAATGTCGGCCTTTCTCCGATGTTGATGTAGTCGTCGTCGTCGCAAACAACATCTCCCTCCAGCTCCCATCCCTTCTTTATCCACACAACATGAGTAGCGTTGTCAGCGACAAGCCCCGATGGTACTTTGCACAGGGAGATGCCTGTTACATAAGATACTAATTATTAGATAAGATACGATCAAATCGATAAGATGTATGTTTGTTTACGAGGGTTCTTGCATATGCATGGAAACGATTCTTCATTCAGAATTCGCCTGATTAAACACAATCGTTAAAACGAAAGAAACGTGGACACGTCCGAATATTTAAAAAAAAACGTCCATCAGATAAATTTATACGCGCAAATCAACAGAAAAGAAAGCTTAGTGAGAAAACCATGTCATATGCGCAATAGTGTGAACGATTTGCTATTTGTTCGTTCAAGCGTTAGTATAACTACCTGCCACCGCTTGTAGAAACCAATCTCGTTTCAACTACAGGTTTCACAGGGAAAACTTGGAAACGTTCAGATACTTTAATATACAGTATCACATGACTATCTTGTTCTTGTGCAAAATCGACGTGTACTTGCTGTTAGTATTTCTCAACATAATTAAAGCAACAAACAAGTATAATTACCTTTAAAAACCACAGTTTTATTCGAAGCCGGTGCAGTGTCGACTTCAGTCCGGACCTGTAGGTAGCACGTGCCTGACTCCCGGTTATAAGCACAGGAGTCACACTGGGAATGTTTCATGCACTCCCTTACACACGTCATCTCAGACGACGCTGACGTCACTGAATCATGATCAGTGACAGCCTGGTCTTCGTACAGACGCCAAGAGAAAAGGCGAGTACTGCATACGAAAGCAAAAACGAAGGAACATAGAAGGAGCGATAATGTAGTCTCCATGGTGTGGTGATCAGCAAATGCGAAAACAGTTGTGAGATTCAGAAAATAAAGAATTGTACATGAAGCCCGAAAAGATGTATATACTATTACGCTGTCGGTTAAAGAGACATTTTCACTGACTGGATGTTTGAGATTGCCTCACTAACACTTTTTGCTTCTGCAGTCTACTATTCATGCTGTGCGTTTAGTGCAATCGTCGGTGTGTTTTTTTTAGACACAGTTGGCGGATTTTGCGACAAACTGCAAAAAGGTTGTACTAATAATTGCAGTAAGTAATTAACTGCAAATGTGTCAACCTATCAAACATGTGCTTCAGACAAATATTGTGTCCAAAGTACTAACATATTTGATATTGAACTTCGTTCTAGTCTTGTGACAACATAACATTATAGGTTAATTGTACTTAGGAATAACAGTGACAAATGTTAAATAATGCTCTCATAATTTCTGTTGTTGGTCAAGTCTTGTTCCTGTTTTGTAGGAGATAATGTGTGCCTGCGTGTCTTCGTGCACATTTGCGTGTCTTTATTTTAACTGCGTGCACGCGTTAGTGTGCTGCCACTATGTATCAACGAATCACTTTGCTTTTTTAACGCAACACTTTCACGCTTTCATGTAATGTCCCTTTTTTTTCAACAGTAAAAAAAAAAAAGAATCAATTTCAAGAATTCCCATACCTTTCTGACACACGTATCAATCAATCCGCCTAACAATCTAGCAAAGAATTTTGTTGAAGCTGAATCCAAACACTTCCCAACTTTTTTAACGAATCTCCAAATCATCAAAAAGAAAAGATCACAATCTAGAGAATAATTACTATCCCTTCTTCGTAGGATGAGCTTCTTTGACAGGAAATGGACTGCTGGGTGCATAAGGATTTGTTTCACCCATGGCGCTTTCTGAACCTTTTTGTGTGTGTTTGATCTAGCATGTTTTTGCGTGTTTTAAAGTGCCTTTGGCATAATCTCTGCTGATTGTAGACAAGACACGAAGGAAATAAATGAACAGGAAATCAAAAATAGTAGTATAGCCCTGAAATATACTGGTAAAAAGAAAGTGACATGATCGAGTCGAGTGAGATGTGTTTCAATCGGTTTTAGTTTAAGTACTTTCGTTTCCATCTGATTCTTTTGGTGCAAACCTTGTTTCATTATACATGGTATAAGAGCATTCCACCACTTGGACACATACCTAAACTTAACCGCATAGCCGATCAGAATACGTCTTACTTCTTTGTGCGCTGGATTTATTTTTTAATTGATATCTTTGTCAATCTGCGATATTAATTCAGCAAAACAATGCATAGAATTAGAAATCGCACTCTGTACCGGAATTTATGCTGTCTTTTGTTTTGTTTTTAACGTTGTGTGTTTTACAAGCAGTCAATTTATCTGGTTGTTTTTGTTTGCTTTTAATTAGAGTGAAAACATAATTAAAACTCACACACACACACACACACACACACACACATACACACACACACACACACACACACACACACACACACACACACACACACACACACACACACACAGTAAAAACACTTTCAATTTTCGTGCGCAGCAACATATTTTATCAATAATTAGTGTGACAAAACTTCAACAGTCAATAGCACATTTTCGCAGAGCAGACATCGACCGCCTCGCAGTCAAAGTCTGAAGCAGCCACTGAATATGTGGGGCCACTGAAACATAGTCCACAACTCTCTTTTTTGTTTGTTTATCGACTATGCAAATTGTAAAAATTAATGAGAGCATCAGCCTTGAGCAGGATGCACATTTTTGGTGCGTGCAATGCAGGGCTAACGATTTCACGTCACGGCACATTCTCTATTATTTATTCAGCACTTTAATTCCGTTTACTAATCTGTTTGCTGTCTTCTCTCCCGGTGGAGAGCAGAACATATCGAGCGATGAATATATTGTTACAATTCCGAGATGAGAATCTGCTCATTGTGGCTTGGCTGGGTGATGATTGTGATGTGGGGAAGAGGGAGGGGAGTGGTGGGTGAAGGGGGAAGGGGTGGTGGTATTATGACATTATATATCGTCTTCAAACACACGAACGAGGATCAAAACAAGCAAACGCAGACAAACAAAACAGTATAACGCTATTTGAAACTAAGTCATTTAGATTGCAACATGTACATTTGATACTTTCAGAGACGGGCTCAGTGGCAAGACGTCGGCCTCCTAATCGGGAGGTCGTGAGTTCAAATCCCGGTCGCTGCCGCCTGGTGGGTTAAGAGTGGAGATTTTTCCGATCTCCCAGGTCAACTTATGTGCAGACCTGCTAGTGACTTAACCCCCTCGTGTGTACACGCAAGTGCAAGACCAAGTGCGCGCGGAAAAGATCCTGTAATCCATGTCAGAGTTCGGTGGGTTATAGAAACACGAAAATACCCAGCATGCCTCCCCCGAAATCTGCGTATGCTGCCTGAATGGCGGGGTAAAAACGGTCATACACGTAACAATCCACTCGTGCTAAAAACATGAGTGAACGTGGGAGTCTAAGCCCATGAACGAAGAAGAAGAAGAAGAAGAAGAAGAAGAAGAAGAAGAAGAAGAAGAAGAAGAAGAAGAAGAAGAAGAAGAAGAAGAAGAAGATACTTTCACAGTCGAAAACACAGTTTCTATTTGTCGTCAACACATATTACATGCGAACAATACTGCTTTGAAAATTTCACACACCAAAAAGCTCAAAGAAATTAAAGATTCTGACATAAATGCAGCTTACTATTCAATTATCAGAAATGCTGCGTCACAGTGAAGAGGATGTGTTCTTTCTTGATTAATCAAGTGTTTATCCTTGCACTCACAAGCGGGGCATGCATGCACCTATCTATATATATATACGACTTATTATCTATATATATATACGACTTGTGTCTGTGTGTCTGTGTGTCTGTGTGTGTGTTTGTGTGTGAGTTCGCGATGCACGGCCAAAGTTCTCGATGGATCTGCTTCAAATTTGGTGGGCATATTCAGGTAGACCCGGGACAGGACACAACCTGGTCGATATTTCAACACGTGCTCTCAGCGCGCAGCGCTGAACCGATTTTGGTTCCACCTCAGCTATTTTGGTTTCACCTCAGCCACCCGGGCCCCCATACCGACACACCAAAGCCAAAGTTCTCGGTGGATCTTTTTCAAATTTGGACACCGTATTCAGCTACACCCCGGACACAATATCATCGATGAGATATTTCAACACGTGCTCTCAGCGCGCAGCGCTGAACCGATTTTGGTTTTTGTGTTCATTTCACCATTATAAGTAACTTTTCCTTATCTTCTCATCTTCTCCAGGTTTTCAGCGTTTACCTCCCTTCCTTCGTATGGTGCACTATGGGGCATCTTCGGATATTCCCGGCGTTCTGTTACTATTTTTAGAAGGTCACCGCAGTGTCCAGAACGTAAATTGGACCCGTAAATTATCCTCACTGTAAAAGTGCAAAGGTCGAATCAATTTATAGCCACGCGAAAAATACACTGTCATCTATCTCTCTATAGATACGGCTTCTCTGTGTTTGTGTGTGTGTGTGTGTGTGTGTGTGTGTGTGTGTGTGTGTCTCTCTATGTGAGCAACACCTGGGGATTGTTCAGTTCTGTTTGTGATGTGGTCTGGCGGCTTTTGTGTATTTGTATGTACTGGCCTTCCTTTGAGAAGCCATAACAGTTCAAAAGGGCTTACAGATAAGCTCTAAATTGCTCAATCCTGTTTGAGTGGAGTTCGCCTCCAAAGGTGATTAACACGGTTACATTCGTCGACAAGGATGGGACTCGATATGGTCAGGAATGGCATTATGGCCACTGAATCATTTTCGTGCTGTTCCCATTCCACGAATCTGGGAGGGACCTAAGCTTGGCGGGTCCATTGTTCGGACCCGGCGAAGCCGGCGTACGGCTCTAAGTACTTCTTCCCCGCGAAGCCGGCTACCCGGCGAAGCGGGTATTCATTCTAGTTACTTAATATGTCGTAACTGTATTGAAGGCAATAGCTGTACAGGCAAAATGAACACTTTGAATGAACTCCATTGCTGGTCGAAATGTGTCACTGTACTGATGAATCTACGTTGTTTGTATTACGTCGAAGTAAAGCATAGATGAGAAAAGCATACTGAATTTATATTATAACGTTCTCTCTCTTTTTCTCTTTCTGTGTCTTCGGTGTGTGTGTGTGTGTGTGTGTGTGTGTGTGTGTGTGTGTGTGTGTGTGTGTGTGTGTGTGTGTGTGTGTGTGTGTTTGTGTGTGTGTGTGTGTGTGTGGTGTGTGTGCGTCTGTGTGTGTGCGTGCGTGCGCGTCTGACTGTCTGTGTGCTTGCGCGCGTGTGTGTTTGTGTGTGTGTCTGTGTCTGCGTGCGTGCGTGCGCGTGCGTGTGTGCGCGTGCACGTGCGCGTGCTCGCGCGTGCGTGCGCGTCTGGCTGTCTGTGTGCTTGTGCGCGCGCGCGCGTGTGTGTGTGTGTGTGTGTGTGTGTGTGTGTGTGTGTGTTTATGTGTGTGCTTGTCTAAATACGTACCGGTGCTTTTCGCGGGTAAGGTTTGTTTCCATGTGCGATTAATTCAGGTTTTATGTTTCTACGTCTTATTTTGTAAAAACGAGTTTATAATGTGTGAGCATAGCCATAGACACACAAATACAGACACAAAGGAATTCATAACACCACAGACACACAACGCTGTTGGATTTTAATACCGGAAATTCCAAGCTATCCACGGTCTTCGCAAGTATGTCAACAGAACGTACCACGTGAAAAAATATACACTCCACCAAGAGACAGTCACATACATGGTGTGGAAAAGAGACAATTCTCTTGTCTCTGCTAAAAACCGGATTATTAGGAAAAATAATTTGTGCCAGGAACTGTAATAGAAAGTAAGTCGCCGCAGTACAAATTCCAACCTCTCTGTCAATGGGGAAACGTTGCTCACGCCCTTTCTTGCGACAGAAGACTTTATTGTTCAAGCAGACAAATACATGTCACGATTTCTCCTATAATAAGCGATGACTTCGTCAGGCCTTTTTACCAAAAGTTCCGTGTCAAAGCTTCGTGTTGCGAGCTTTGTGAAGTAGACTTGGCGAAGCCGACTAAGTCCAATTAATTAAATAATTGAAAAGATGAATGTTTATTGTCGTTGCTGTCACTGGTCACACCACAGGTCCAGCATGCGTGCATCAACATCAGCGCTGACAGAGACTTCGGTGACCTGGTCAAGGCTGAATAATGGAGTGAAGTTGCCAATGAAGACACCGTCCACGAACAGCTGCAAACCAAGAGATAAGTAAAAGTCCCTCTGGTCGAAGCAGTAGAAACATTTTCTACAAATCAAACTCAGTTTGCTTGCTTGATGAATGGTGTTCTTCTTCATCGGTATATTTATACGTTTGCAGATGCGTTTTCGTCCGTCTCTCTCTCTCTCTCTCTCTCTCTCTCTCTCTCTCTCTCTCTCTCTCTCTCTCTCTCTCTCTCTCTCTCTCTCTCTCTCTCTCTCTCTCTCTCTCTCTCTCTCTCTCTCTCTCTCTCTCTCTCTCTCCCTTGCTGGGTTACTCTTGTCCGTCTGTCACTCTTTTCTTAGCTTCTAATTAATAAAACGTTATAAAAACACACGAGCAAAACAACAACAACCTTACCTGAACATCCGAAAGGTTGAGGGTCTTCACAGCCATGTGGAAGGACCGGTTGACCGCCACGGGGAAAGGAGTCGGAGTATAGTGTTTATTCATTTCAATGCCCCAGTCATTGTCCACCATACTAGCCATCACAATGGTGGCCGTGGCAGAACGGTGGTGAAGTCTAACATCGACGTGAAGAACGACGTTGTTCTTGTCTTTTGCTAAGTTGAGGTTGAACCTGCAAACAGTGTCCAATCTGAGGAGAAATGTCCGGGGATGTTTGCCAGTCCAACATCAGTTCCCTTCGAAAGGAAACGATCGCGTTTACTACCATGATGGACATGTCTCAACTTTTACCGGTGATATGTTTACCTGTCCAAACATTTACTGGTGATATGCTTACCTGTCCAAACGTTTACATTTGATAGGTGCAAACTTCAATTGAACTCATATCAAAATGCAACAACCTGGTTGCTCTCTGTGCTGAATTGGATTCCTTTTTGTGTGTGTTGAATTAATTTCGCAACGGTCGCCTGCATGAAACTGCGACACCAGTAGTAAAACATGCATACACTGCACAGAACGCAGCAAGTTTGTAGATTGTTTTTAAACCACAAACCATCGGATGCTCTCATCACATTTAAACCACAAACCATCGGATGCTCTCATCACATTTAAACCACAAACCATCGGATGCTCTCATCACATTTAAACCACAAACCATCGGATGCTCTCATCACATTTAAACCACAAACCATCGGATGCTCTCATCACATTTAAAAAGATGAAAAGACGAGAGAGAGAGAGAGACGGTATCTGAAATAAATACCTTTGGTTGTGTTTTCGGGGTCACTCGAATTATTGACCGAAGGTTAAACACAGAGCTGAGATATATTATAATATATTGCAGGTGTTAAGCTCAGACATTGGAATTACAAGACATGTTTATGCGAAGAAAGCGATATTTTTTTCAATCGTACTGAAGCAAACACGACAAAAATGCTATTGATGTCTTACTATACATACCTTGTGGAGTGTGTGGGAGTCCCGATCATACACACAGCCCAGCCTGGTCCAGGCGTCTTGGGAACGCTGAAGCGATGGTTGATCTGCACGCCATTAAGAAAGGAACACAAGATATCAATGATAGTCTGGGACTAGTATCTCTTTTCTTGAAAACCTAGTCAATGCTTTAAGTGTGATTGCATTAAAATGTCTTTCATATAGAAACGACGACGAGCTGAAATGTAACCGGCTCGAGAAGAAGAATAAAGTTATCTTGGTGAATTTGACATGTTTCACTCAATTACACCAAAACTAATGGATATTTCGGCTAATATGCAGAAGGAAATAAGTAATTGAAACGTTTCCTGTGAGCTTCAATAAACCTAGAAAAGTCTTGGCCAAAAGAATCGACCAAATAAAAAACAAAAGGGAAAAACAAAGAGATATAAAATTTGGGGGACAAAACAATATAGAGAAAGAAAGAAAGAAAGAAAGAAGGAAATAAGGAAAGAAAGAAAGAAAGAAAGAGAGAAAGAAAGAAAGAAAGAAAGAAAGAAGGAAAGAAGGAAAGAAAGAAAGAAAGAAGGAAAGAAAGAAAGAAAGAAAGAAAGAAAGAAGGAAAGAAAGAAAGAAAGAAAGAAAGAAAGAAAGAAAGAAAGAAAGAAAGAAAGAAAAAAAGAAAGAAAGAAAGAAAAAAGAAAGAAAGAAAGAAAGAAAGAAAGAAAGAAAGAAAGAAAGAAAAAAAGAAAAAAGGAAATAAATAAAGAAAAAAGAAAAAACCTACAAAGATACAAAGAAACAATCTGCTGTCACACAACATTACCTCTGGGTTTCTCCAGACCTTCTGCCTGCACTGCCACTGCTTCTCAGTCCACTCCCCCAGTGCAGAACAGTGATATGTTGGGCTGTCGCCGATGTACATGTAGTCGTTCCCGCAGTTGAGGTTCCCTTCCATCTCCCATCCGTTGTTCTTCCAGTCCACGTGATTAGTGTTGGGGGCGATATACATTTTAGGTACGTGGCAAGGTGAGGTGGCTATTACATAATATTCATCACATTATTATT
>NC_090250.1:46516783-46521783 GCF_037325665.1 Littorina saxatilis
CTCTCTGCACATTAGGCATTTTGTTCATGAAGGCAGGTTTCACAATCTTCAATCACAGATTTCCTTTTTTTTCAACAAAATCAATCTTGACAGAGACCTTTGAAATAATGTTTTTATTAAAGCCTTACATCCCCCTGGATGGAATCAAGACAAAAACTTGTATGTAGACGCATTCCTGTCGACATAATGTGATATCTTGTTCCAGTACTCTATCAAACAAAGGGATAGACTTAAACAGAATTGGATAACCATTTATTCAAAGAATATTGTCCAGAGGCTTTAATAAATTAAGCAATAACAATGCAAGCAAAACATCATTTCCGAGCTCAGTGTAAAAAGCAGCAAATAAGGACTAATTATGGGAATTCCGTTCTTCTGAACTGCTATTTCGCTGTGATGCACGTCATGAGCATACCTTCAAAAAGTAAAAATGTTAATTGCACTCCATTTCTCTTCTTTTTTTTTAAGTAGAACCATTGACCAATAAAAAAAAAAACGATCTTGGAAAAAAAAAGTTGCATGAAAAATGCGAGCTTTAGCGAGCTTTTTCATGACCGCGAACTGAGACCATTATTTTTAATAATCACTGAGACGAGGTATGTAACCTCTTTATTCCTCCTTTCTTCAGTTATTCAAAGAGAAGAGGAGTTTTTGTGCGAAAGTTTGATCGAATCATATTCACCCAACCTGCGCAGGCGATTGAATAATGCGCGGTTGTATAGTTCAGGGAAAATTATTCTATTCTGTCAACACTTCTTGTCAGTTTCCCTGTTTTGGACTAAAATCAAGTAGCCTACACAGTTATGTTGTTATTCTGCTGTGGCAGTAAAGGCGGATAGTGTGTGTTCTGTTCATGTTTTGGTATCGCTTAGGAAATGTTCTTTCTTCGAATGGGACTAGCAGACGAACATTTGCACCCGTGTTCCAACGTTAAAAACTGTATGAAGTTCAGTTTTCTGGGGCAAAATAATGTACGAAACTGCTGTATGTTCTTTAAATTGATGAGATGTGTGCACATGGTTGCGTGTGATCTGTTTATAAAATGAAATATTGTCGAAAACTAACCGTCAGATTGCAGTCTTTTGTCCAAGCAACTCGGTTCAGAACATTTGGAAGGGGAACTACTCGTATCGCTAGACAGAGTACGATAGTTACTTGCCTTGGAAGTTTGCTTGCACTCATAAGAGATCTATGTGAATGAATGCAAATGTGTAAATATGCTGTCATACAGGAATCAAACACAACTCCAAATGTCGGTTCCCTCCACTGTATTATATGGCTATGACATCTTACACACAAATACACACAATCATGAACATAAATGTTAGGTACTCAAAAATCCGGTACTCAGTTTTGTAGGCAAAACAACTAGAGATTACAATCTCGTACAATTGCACTATGAAAACTCTCTACCCTTCACTTAGGTAAAGAAATACAAACAGTCCGTGAACTCAAAGGCACACGATATCTATTTTACGTGTATCGACTCACGGCTCGTGTGTAGTCAAAAACACAGTTATAGTTCCTAATCCGGCAAACTTACAGCACAGTCTGCTCTGTCTACTAAATATTCCTTATCTCTTAAGTAATTAAGCTCTTGTAGACATATTTTAGTTCTGTTCATACACAGAATTACAAAGCGTCTATGGCCGTTCACTAGGAAATGTATTTTACTACTAATTCCTTCTACTGGCGACCTCGGTCTACTCAGTATCTATCGCCCTGTGACCTCTATGGTCCAACTCTACGGACAAACATAACCTTGCACTAGCTTCTCTAAATCCCGTCGAATCTCAGCTATGCGGGTCTATAGGCTTGATATTCCGGCGGCTTCTCAGATCCTTAGTACTGTCCGACCGGTTATACGACGCACTGCACAACATAAATAGCGGACATCTTGTCTTAGATATCTGTCTGCTATGTTTGAAGTTACAGTGTTAGTCGATTCAAGTTATGCGATAAACATTAGCGATATTCAAATGCTTATTCCATTTACCTGTTAAGTGCTTTACTCGGGCTTCCTTTCTCCCGGTCGATTCCTGTGACAACCCCTCCTTGTCCCTGGTGGACAGTGGTTAAGTGTAACGATATCTTCGTTGCGATTCACAACCTCAACTCTCTCTGTCAGTAAGCTAAATTCACAGTACGTGCTACACACTTCGCTATGTCACGCTATTATCCCTGGTTAGCGCTCTAAAAGCGTGGAGGATATCACTGTCAAACTTTGCCTGTTAGTCTTCTTCGTGATTTCCTTCACAATCTATAAAGAGAGTTTCTCTGCACTGATCGTTATATTTGGATTTAGAAAACAACCAAACTCATGGATTGTATATGGAGATTAATGTGTTCAAGCCTGTAGTTGCTAGTTTAAATGCAGTATGTTTGTATTGGTTGGTCTAGAGATGTATATTTCGTATATTAGAGCGTTCGGAACTTTTCAATCGCTAAAGTAGTTCCCTCAAAGTCTAGCACATCAACCTGTGAGCTATCGAGGATTCAGGCCCGTTGTTGGGTAAGTCATTTTGGTTGTTGGGTAAGTTACCGACAAATAACTAGCCCTACACGTTTACAGAGAGAAAGAAGCAGAGGGGGAAATAAATATAGATACTTTGTTTTTTGTGAAGGAACTGAGTCTCGGTGTGTGTGCCACAAGGGTAGAGAGGAATGAGTCGCTACATCGAAAGTCACTTTGTTAAAAAAAAAAATCCCCCACAAAATTTACAATATAAAACACACCATAACAACAACAACAACAACAACAACAACAACAACAACAACAACAAAAACAACGCCTGCGGTATAAAAGAAATCCAGAAGTGTCATTGTTGGAGATCGCAAGGTGAAGTCCACGACAAGTTGTCGAGGAATTATTATTCCTGTCATGCCCTTGTGCCTGGAAATGCACGGCACTGTTACTGAAGAGGTTACTGGTCGCACCACAGGTCAAGCGTGTCCACGTTGACATCATGGTTGAAAAAGACTTTGGTGACCTCGTCAAGGCTGATGGGGGTTGTGTAGTTGCCGACGAAAACATCGTCCACAAACACCTGAAGAGAGACATGCATAAGTCTGTTTCAGTTTCATTTCATGTCATTTCAAACTGTTCCGTCCCATTGTTTCAACTTTCGGGCGGCTTCCCACCTGTAGAAAGATAGCAGAAACGATTAAGATACGTGCCACCCTGGTGCCCAAGCCAACTACACTTCTTGCAGAATCACAGATGTATGTTGCGTGCTACGGTGGTGGGGAATGGATACCATATATGAGGTATTACATAAAGTTGTCTCGTGTCCGTCCCGTCCGAGGGACGCTTCAGCTACCCAAACTGCCCCCGGTGGACCGTTAAGGTAATTGATCTTAATAGTTTGTCAACGATTGACTAAATGTGTTTATATCGCTTCACGCGACTTGTTTTCCAACGTCCCTTCAACCAACATGGCTATGCGGGACTCGTGCGAGTAAACCAAAGAAGGAACAACACAAAACAAGGTGGACAGTATAAGTTGAGTGTTTAAAAAAAAAAAGAAGAAAAAAAAAAGATTTGGGTGTATTATTGGAAACTGAGCTGAACATTAGGAATAAATTTATGTTATGATTATTTTTATTTATTTATTTATTTAAACATATTAGTTTACTGATAAGGTTTATTGATTTAAAAATTGTACACATTTGACAGAGAAAAGAAAAGACCTATGAAGAAGGTTTGCTCCAAGCCACAAAACAAAATAATAATAATAATGATAATAATAATAAGGCAAAAAATAATTGTAGCAGCAAACCTGCATGCAACTGAGGTTTAAAAAAAAAGAAGAAAAGAAAGAAAAAAAAAAGTGAACAATATAAGGTAAAAGATGATAACACAGAAACTTTACGGTTTTAACAAAATAATACCAAAAAGGTTAACCTTAATTTCGAAAAGCGTGGGAGCTCTGACGATCACCTCGAATGAACGGTTGACGGCGAAAGGAAAAGGAGAAAGAGATGTCTCCAGGTCTGGCATCCACCCGCCGTTCATCTTGCTTGCCAATTTTAGCTCGTTCATGTCGCCTCCAAAGTCGAATCTGAAGTCAGCGCGTA
Source organism: Littorina saxatilis (assembly GCF_037325665.1). NCBI lineage: Eukaryota > Metazoa > Mollusca > Gastropoda > Littorinimorpha > Littorinidae > Littorina > Littorina saxatilis. Next base: position 46,520,861 of record NC_090250.1, read on the forward strand.
GAGCCCGATTGTCTCCATCTTTTTCAAAGTTCAGACTGAACCTGAAAAGCTTACTCTGATAAGCATGGTGCATTTATCATACATGATACTCAGCATAGTTTATTGTCAAAGGGATTCCTTTAATGAACTCGTGTCTCGTCATTTTAATCAAATGCACAACATTAAATAAATATAAAGTGGGACAAACAGGATGGTATTTTGTGTTAAGTTGACCTCCATTCTGATTTTAACTCTTTTAAGATTGAGTGGTTACCTGGTGGGTCGTGTAGGATAACCTGTCATGCAAACAGTCCAGCCTCGCTCAGGTCTTTTGGGTACACTGAGACGCTCCACAGCCTGACAGAGATAAAAAAAACAAATCGTGATCATGGCACTTTAAGTGTCCTGTTTAAAAAAAAAAGATGTCCTGCTTTCTTTCTAATTAATGCAATATCTTCTTGTCGTTCGCTGTTAGATCGTCAGTTCGGACTGCAGGGCGAAACGTGCTGTCCTCTTCAAGTCCTCTCTGGGGCCGTATAGCTTCTGTTGTAGCGCTGTCTCCCCTGGCCAGATGGTATTATAAAGCCACACAAATCCATACCGAAAAAAAACTCAATATGTATCAGAAAAGTTTTGGATAAACGAGATCAGAACAAGGAAGAAAAGAAAAGTAGAAACCCAGACTAAAATCAAAACTGTCAGTATTCGTACTACACATAGGCTTACATGTAAACGTCGTGGATAGAGGTTACGGAGAGAACGAAGGAATATTCAGAGTGGAATCACAGAGCGTGGCGTAACAACCTATCTGCCCTCATACGGAATGGCCTCCCAGGCGAGGAACTGGCACATATAACAAAACGAGATGCCACAATGACGAGTACAGATCTGGGAACTCCTCTTATTGCACTTGGAGTATTCTCAAACAAACTTGGTGTATTTTC
>NC_090250.1:46526783-46591783 GCF_037325665.1 Littorina saxatilis
GGGTATTTATTTTGGGATGTGACCAAATGAAGGGATCATCTTATTCTATGTAAAAGCCTGGTCAGATCTGAGACGGACAGCCACACTTTTTACACGGAAAGGAGCGTGCCAACGACCATGCACACTACAAGCCTTTCAACGCTTTCATTTGGAATAAGAGCGTTCTTCCACTTGGTCACATCTTGAAATTAAACTGTCAAGCTGCTATTTCTATAGAGTGAGAATCTCTCGTTGAATTTGAAGAATTTTGCAGATTGACATAATTGTCTTTTACAAAATTAATTCAGCAAAAAGTTACGACTCTTCGCAGAAAGCAGCCAGGCTATAGCTAGGTTTATAGGTGTGCTCATGGAAAGATGCTCTTAATCCATGTCAAAGCCTAGACGGGTACATTGTGATTATCAAAAAAGACGACACAAACAGGCAGTTACCTTCAAATTATGCAAAGACGCGAGTTTCTTCTTCTTCAGCGTTCCAGAATGTTCTGGTTACGTGTGAGCTCGTTTGCCCATTTGGGTTCCCCACGCTATACTCTGAGAGCATAGTCAGCTCACTCCGCTTTCGTTGAGTAGGCATGCTGGGTATTTTCGTGTTTCCATAACCCACCGAACTCCGACATGGATTACATGATCTTTTCCGTGCGCACTTGGTCTTGTGCTTGCATGTACACACGAAGGGGTTAAGTCACTAGCAGGTATGCACATAAGTTGACCTGGGAGATCGGAAAAATCTCCACTCTGAACCCACCAGGCTAGCGCGGCAGCGACCGGGGTTCGAACTCACGACCTCCCGATTTGGAGACCGACGTCTTACCACCACGCCACTGCGCCCGTCGCGAGTTTATTTGACAGTAATTTTCTTTGTTGTTGTTGTGTTTTTTGTTTTGTTTTGTTTTTATGTGTTTAAGACTTTGTGAAATTGCATGGCAGCAGCATTGATTGAAGTCCAAACAGACCGACACATTCGACAAAGGGAACTTTGGCTAATTAAACATCATGATCCTAAGACAAAACACTTATCATTGTTTTGATGTTGCAATTGTAAATTTTAATAGCCCATGCTCTTGTTTAGTTAGCTGTTGATTCCCTCGCTTTGAATAAACAAGCTCTAGACCGGGTTATCGACTTGAGATGAAGGTACGTCACGCCGAAATGTCGGAGTGTCCTGCGTTTAAACAAAATACTCAATACAACGCCATCATGAGAAACATGTCAACTATTGTTCGTTTTTCCTTTTTGCTTTGTTTGTTTTAACCCACCGTAATTATTCTCAGGGGTCGACACTAACTTATTTGGCCTGGGGCCACACTGGCCCCAGAGATGGAAATTGCTGGGGCGGAAAACAAAAATCTGGGGCCCACTCTCAGTATTCACGTGCGGCAACGCATTGTCTGTTTTTCTTCATCGTACTGAAGCCAGGGAAATTCTTTCAACCATTTGACATTGAAATTACGACAGCACTTCGCGCTTTTGGCTGCATCGGTCTCCTTTTTTTCGTTTCTCTCCACCCTGTTCTTCATCTTCATTTCCATGTCTTTTTACACCAGGGATGTGTCGCCACATTTTGCGTTTGGCATTTGAAGGCGATACTTATCTCTCACGCTAAAGAGCGCAATCTGGGAGTTATTTCCCGTGCGGCATTGTCCTTCGACGATTTCAATGGGTTTTTTTCTTGACTGCGGCATTGATCGTAACGCAAATTTCAGTGACGACTTTGACTGGCAATTTTTAGTGATTGGCTCTGGCATTAGAATTTTCGGTTTGTCATTGTTGGAATTTATCCTGGGGCGGAGTGGGCCCCAAGCTTCGGCAATGTTTGGGGCGGAACACAAAACTCTGGGGCGTTCCGCACCCCGCCCCCGCTAGTGTCGAACCCTGATTCTCCAGAACTCTTAACGACATGAGGTACACAAAAACAATATCGCTGTTAACACAAGGACATCCCAACCAAATCAATTACAACCACAACATTTAAATAAAGTGGGTAAATGTTGACACACACACGCACACACACACACACATACACACTCACACACACACACACACACACACACACATACACACACACACACACAAAACACAGACGTACACATACACACCCACACACAAACGAACACATACACACACACACACAAACAAACAAACACACACACACAAACAAACACACACACACACACACACACACACACACACACACACACACACACACACACAGTAATATGCATGCACGCACATTGCGCTGGGATGGGCAACTGCGATAAATGAAGCATGCTCTTTTAATCACTGCAAGATACAATATAGGCATGAGACCAAGGGTAGGGCGGATGGTGGCGAGAGAGGTGAAGGGACGGGGAATGTTTACAGTGCCGTGAGCCGGGCTGTGAGCAGTGCCCACCAATGTTTAGCTCAGGCACCGTCGCGGCAGACGCGCCTTAGTTCTATGCAGGAAATGCAGCGCGCTATTCTGGCCGTCTGGCTGACTGTCGTCCTCATCTCTAAGACAGACTGATACCAAGAGGTGTAAGTTACTCCAGCCTTCAGGCTCAGGCATTTTAAAACACTCGACTCAAGACTGAATATACAAAACACAGAAACTGAAATCAATCTCACAGGATTAGACAGATTAAACATATTTGCCGCCAGCAGCAGCTAAACTTGTTGGCGTTTGCTAGATTCCGAAATTCATTTCGTCTGTTAGACATATTTCTATCCAACAACATTGACAAATGTGATGAGGACAACACGAAAATCCAATCCTGAAGAGTCAAGTCGGCATATTCTTCCCATTGTGTCAGTAAACTATCGCAGTTTTGGAGCATTTTCGAAAATTATTTTTAGTTCGTTTCAATAATGTTCTTGCAAATTTATCTGAATCTTCTTGAGGTCAAATTTGCCAAAACAGTATTCAACACTAGAGTTCGTACGCACGCACGAATACACGCACATACAGACACGTAAATGTATCATTCAAAGTTAGTTTACCTCAACAAAATATGTTCTCTGTTGCAAAAGCCATGAGTTGGCATATTTTTCCCAAGTGATTGCAAATGAAGATATTCTTAAATGTTGAGGGAAAAAAACCGCTTTTAACACAATACCAGTTTTAATTTGCTTTGACGAATGCACACATAGGCACACACTTTCCTTCAATGCAACACTTTATTTTGCCAATGTTGTTTAACCAGCTCGTCCGAACAATCGGCTTCGATAATGGTCACATCACACGCAGATGATTTAACATCACTTGTCATTTACACTAAAAGTAATGACTTTTCTATCCATCAGGTGTCATTTGAGCCGTGCTGGGCAATCATTTTTTGACTGTTGCAGATTCTAGATAATGTGTCTCTTGTGCAGGCACTCGCCGTGTGTGCCACAAGGGTAAAGAGGAAAGGGTAACAAAATCGAAAGTCACTTTGTCAAAAACAAAACAAACAAAAATAGAGACACAGAAACCATCGACTACCGTATTAAAATAGCAACAAGTGTCATTGGTGAAGATCGCAAAGTGTAGTCCTCGAAAATTTGTCTCGGATTTATCATTCCTGTTGTGACCTTGTGCCTGGAAATGCACGGCACTGTTACTGATGAGGTTACAGATCGCACCACAGGTCAAGCGTGTCCACGTAGACAGCATAGTCGACAAAGACGTCGGTGACCTCGTCAAGGCTGATGGGTGTGATGTAGTTGCCGATGACAGCACCATCCAAAAACACCTGAAGAGAGACATGGATAGGTACATGGATAATGGTTTCATTTTCATTCCATTTCTTTTCAAACATTAGATGTAATTTGCTAACTGCAGTTCTTGCAGAGTTACCCGTGTCTTTTGTGTGATACGGCTGTGGAGAATGGATACGTAGAGGTTACATGCCGAGTCTCAGTGATTATTAAAAATAATGGTCGAAGTTAGCGGATCATGAAAAATGCGAGCTTTAGCGAGCTTTTTCATGACCGCGAACTGAGACCATTATTTTGTATAATCACTGAGACGAGGTGTGTAACCTCTTTATTCCTCCTTTCTTCAGTTATTCAAAGAAAAGAGGAGTTTTTTTGCGAAAGTTTGATCGAATCCTATTCACTCAACCAGTCAACCTGCGCAGGCGATCGATTAATGCGCGGTTGTATAGTTCCGTGCAAATCATTCCATTCTGTTAACACTTCTTGTCAGTTTTCCTATTTTGGACTAAAATCAAGTACACAGATATGCTGTTATTCTGCTGTGGCGGCAAAGGCAGATATTGTGTGTTCTGTATATGTTTTGGTATCGCTTAGGATAATGTTCTTTCGTCAAATGGGACTAGCAGACGAACTTTTGCACCCGTGTTCCAACGTTAAAAACTGTATGAAGTTCAGTTTTCTGGGGAAAATAGTGTATGAAACCGCTTTATGTTGTTTAAATGGATGAGATGTGTGCATTTGGTTGCGTGTGATCTGTTTATTAAATGAAATATTGTTGAAAACTGACCGTCGGATTGCAGTCAGTCTGTTGTCGAAGAAACTGAGTGAAAAGAAGGGGAACTACTCTTGTCGCTAGACAAAGTATGAGTTACTTGCTTGGGAAATTGCTTGTGATGAACGTTTGAGCACGGCAGATCTAGATTCAGAAAATAACCGAACTCATAGATTTTATATGGAGATTCATGTGTTCAGGCCTGTAGTTGTTAATTTAAATGCGGTAAGTTTGTATTGTTTGCTCCAGAGATGTATACTTCGTACATTAGAGCGTTCGGAACTTTTCAGTCGCAAAACTGAGTAGTACCGAAACAGAACAACTTCTCAACCCATTGCACTATCGAGGATTCAGGCTGTTGCTGGGTCGTTATTTGTTTGGTTGCTGGGTCATTATCGAAAAATAACTAGCCCAACAAGTTTACAGAGGTAAAAAAGCAGAGGGGGGAATACAATTTATAATATATCTGAGTTAGTACATAAAGGTGACTTGTATCCGTCATGGCAAAACTTCGAACCTGTGAACAGAGGACCGAAAGTCTAGTGAGAAAGATAAAAATAATGTGGAGGACCGAAAGGCCGTGGACATTTTGTCGAGGGTCAAAACATCGTGAGTGACAAAAGTCAAAACTTGACTAAATGTAAAAACCAGGCAAGAAACCAAAGAAGGTTGGTTGGTGTTTTCTAACATTTCTTCAGTCGATATGGCCATTCGGGATTCGTGCTAGGTAACCAAAGAAGAAGCATTACCGAAGCAGCCGGAAAATACAAATTAAAATGGGATACACAAAAATAAAAACGTTTTAACAAAAAGTTCAACCTCAATATCCAACAATGTAGTAGCTCTGACGATCATCTGGAATGAACGGTTGATGGCCACAGGGAAAGGAGAAGGTGTATAGTACAGGTCATCCGTCCACGCACCATTCACCTGGCTAGTTATTATAAGCTGGTCCATGTCACCATAAAACTGGAATCTGAAGTCAGCGTGTAGAGCGAGGTTGTTTGCATCTTTCCTGAAGTTCAGACTGAACTTGACAAGCATACATGTACGCTCAGAGTTTCAAGACTGACACTAATACGCCGGTAATGTGACAGTTTACGATGTTGTTAACCATGTGTGATCCAAGCATGTTGCAAAAACCAACATTTTACCGTTCAAGTGCATAACCGTATAGCCAAGGTTCTCTCCGTGCAACATTCTATCTAAAGATATGCATAGTGCAACATTAAAGATATGCATAGTGCAACCATCTATCTAAAGATATGCATAGTGTAACATTAAAGATATACATAGTGCAACATTCTATCTAAAGATATGCATAGTGCAACATCCTATCTAAAGATATGCATAGTGCAACATTAAAGATATGCATAGTGCAACATTAAAGATATGCATAGTGCAACATTCTATTTAAAGATATGCATAGTGCAACTTTCTATCTAAAAATATGCATAGTGCAACATTCTATCTAAAGATATGCATAGTGCAACTTTCTATCTAAAGATATGCATAGTGCAACATTCTATCTACAGATATGCATAGTGCAAAATTCTATCAAAAGATATGCATGGTGCAACTTTCTATCTAAAGATATGCATAGTGCAACATTAACGATATGCATAGTGCAACATTCTATCTAAAAATATGCATAGTGCAACATTCTATCTAAAGATATGCATAGTGCAACATTCTATCTAAAGATGCATAGTGCAACATTCTATCAAAAGATATGCATAGTGCAACATTCTATCCAAAGATATGCATAGTGCAACATTATATCTAAATATATATGCATAGTGCAACATTCTATCTATAGATATGCATAGTGCAACATTCTATCTAAAGATATGCATAGTGCAACATTCTATCTATAGATACGCATAGTGCAACATTCTATCTAAAGATATGCATAGTGCAACTTTCTATCTGAATATATGCATAATGCAACATTCTATCCAAATATATGCATAGTGCAACTTTCTATCTAAAGATATGCATAGTGCAAATTTCTATCAAAAGATATGCATTGTGCAACTTTCTATCCAAAGATATGCATAGTGCAACATTCTATCTAAAGATATGCATAGTGCAACATTCTATCTAAAGATGCATAGTGCAACATTCTATTTAAAGATATGCATAGTGCAACATTCTATCTAAAGATATGCATAGTGCAAGATGCTATCAAAAGATATGCATAGTGCAACATTCTATCCATAGATATGCATAGTGCAACACTCTATCTAAAGATATGCATAGTACCGGCCCCCGTAGCGCAGTGGTTAGCGCATCGGGCTGTGGGCCGGGAGGTCGTGGGTTCGAATCCCATCAGGGTCATGTGGGTTTTTCGGGCTACGGTCGGCTCCTACCCAGAGTGGAAGTGCTATGGTTCCTATGGGAAGGCTGGAATCACACAGCCGAGTGTCATTCACTTAACGAATGCGACTTTGAGGGTGCTCAGGTTCTGTTTACCTGACCAACACCGCAGGTGCGGCAGTTCTCGGGCCTGGTTGACACCAGGATATATTATGACAGTAAACGTAGAATGCTGCCCTGTCACGTAGTCTCAAACCAAATTGGAAATCCATAGCATCATCATTATAATCATCCTCATCTCATTAATCATCCAAAATTATAAATTGTCCTTGCTCTTGTGGCCCTTCATGCCCGGAGCTCTCATGGTGACCTTGATCCTTCCCTGAATTGTACTTCTGCTGTCAGTCTTGAACGTGTGACGTTCTGGGGGGTCGACGGAGGGACGTGGTGGCGGTCTGCTCTCTGGAGGGGACCCTCACTCAGTCTGGCTCCGCGACTTAGCTGTCAATGTCGTTAGTAGGGGGCATAGTAGGTAGTGGGCTGCGTCCGTTAGCTCGGGACAGACCCACTACTGAACACCGTCGAAGTGACTCAGCAGAAGTGCAGTGTCATCTTCCGAGGGTAGCCTACCGCAACGACCCGACATCCCTCCCTGGAGCGTCTGTAAAATCGACAAGTCTGGCAGCGGAACGAAATTCAGATGTGGATGGAGCAGCGAGTGCAGGGACGGGGCGGCGTGAGAGCACACCGGGACAAGGAACAGGTGTAAGGGGAGAAAAAAAAAAAAAAAAAAAAAAAAAAGATATGCATAGTGCAACATTCTATCTAAAGATACGCATAGTGCAACATTCTATCTAAAGATATGCAAAGTGCAACATTCTATCTATATATATGCATAGTGCAACAATCTATCTATAGATATGCATAATTATTGTGCTTTAATGTTGTCTGACATTCTATGTGATGCTCAGCATGGTCAATGGTCATAGGGGTGTTAGTAATGTTCTCGTGCCTTGTCACCTCAATCAAATGTACAAAATTAATATAATAAATATATATATATATATATATATATATATGATACTGTACGTGCCAGAACCTGCCTCTGCAAAATGGGACAATTGAGAAAAAATGAAACTTAATATTGTTGTTCCTTAATGTTGCAGTTTGAAAGAGTAGGGTGCTCTGCATGTGTTTCAGATTTAAAAAAGATAACTGAAAGCAGCATTATTGAGAAATGGACAACAAATAAAATGCGAAGGCTTTTGACAAAGAAACTGGATTAAAGCACTGGTTTATCATTTTTCATGTCATTTTTATATTTAGTCAAGTTTTGACTAAATATTTTAACATCGAGGGGGAATAGAAACGAGGGTCGTGGTGTATGTGTGTCTGTCTGTGCGTGTGTGTGTGTGTGTGTGTGTGTGTGTGTGTGTGTGTGTGTGTGTAGAGCGATTCAGACTAAACTACTGGACCGATCTTTATGAAATTTAACATGGTCATTATCTCTCTGAGTTATTTTCTTCATGCAAAACCAATTGTTCATTGTCAGACACAGAGACAGACAAAGACAACTTTGATCACACTGACCACGTTCTGGCACAACATCATATATACATATATTTATATAAGGTCGGGAAAACAAGACACGATTTTATGTCCTGCATTTTATGTTTTATATACTATTTTACATTTTATATACTATTTTATATCTACAGTATTACAAGTCTGCTAATAACTCTTTAATATAGGAAAAAATCCAAAAACAAAGAGACTGCTAACGTTCCAAAATTTAGAATCACAAAACAAGAAAGGTAGGTTGTTGGAACGTTTGTTATTGACAAAACAATACATTCACAACGTATTAATAGTGAATGTATTGTGTTGTCAATAAACGTTCCAATAAATGTAACAACCTACCTTTCTTGTTTTTTACATTTAGTCAAGTTTTGACTAAATATTTTAACATCGAGGGGGAATCGAAACGAGGGTCGTGGTGTATGTGCGTGTGTCTGTCTGTCTGTGTGTGTGTGTGTGTAGAGCGATTCAGACTAAACTACTGGACCGATCTTTATGAAATTTAACATGAGAGTTCCTGGGTATGAAATCCCCGAACGTTTTTTTCATTTTTTTGATAAATGTCTTTGATGACGTCATATCCGGCTTTTCGTGAAAGTTGAGGCGGCAATGTCACGCCCTCATTTTTCAACCAAATTGGTTGAAATTTTGGTCAAGTAATCTTCGACGAAGCCCGGACTTCGGTATTGCATTTCAGCTTGGTGGCTTAAAAATTAATTAATGACTTTGGTCATTAAAAATCGGAAAATTGTAAAAAAAAATATAAAAAAATTATAAAACGATCCAAATTTACGTTCATCTTATTCTCCATCATTTTCTGATTCCAAAAACATATAAATATGTTATATTTGGATTAAAAACAAGCTCTGAAAATTAAATATATAAAAATTATTATCAAAATTAAATTGTCGAAATCAATTTAAAAACACTTTCATCTTATTCCTTGTCGATTCCTGATTCCAAAAACATATAGATATGATATGTTTGGATTCAAAACACGCTCAGAAAGTTAAAACAAAGAGAGGTACAGAAAAGCGTGCTATCCTTCTTAGCGCAACTACTACCCTGCTCTTCTTGTCAATTTCACTGCCTTTGCCATGAGCGGTGGACTGACGATGCTACGAGTATACGGTCTTGCTGAAAAATGGCATTGCGTTCAGTTTCATTCTGTGAGTTCGACAGCTACTTGACTAAATATTGTATTTTCGCCTTACGCGACTTGTTTTGAGCTTTGAATGAGTAATGAAGCAAGACACAGGAATAACAGATAGATGCCCGATGTCTTTAAAGTCGTATGAACCAGACCAATGCCCAGGGAAACAGTACTGTAAGTCCTACGTAGTCGCAACGTAGAGTGTATTTCAAATATTTTGTTCAGCTTTAAACCAAGAAGAAGAAAAACAAGTCGCGTAAGGCGAAAATACAACATTTAGTCAAGTAGCTGTCGAACTCACAGAATGAAACTGAACGCAATGCCATTTTTCAGCAAGACCGTATACTCGTAGCATCGTCAGTCGACCGCTCATGGCAAAAGCAGTGAAATTGACAAGAAGAATCGCTCTGCACAGACACACACACACACACGCACATACACCACGACCCTCGTCTCGATTCCCCCCTCTTCGTTAAAACATTTAGTCAAAACTTGACTAAATGTAAAAAGCAAAGTTGAGGAACGACAGCTGTACCTCAAGGCTTTGACGTCGTAAAAAACAAGGTTGTTGCCCAAGAGCATTTAACGGCAGGCTTAGAACGTTGATATTTTATAAGCGCTACAAAAAGTGCATTTCTATAATTAAAATAATATATTGAAGTGTTGCTACTAGCTTTGCGTGTGAGAAACAAATCAAAAGACAGAAAAGACATATTCCTGAGGTCTTTGCAATCCCGGTTTCGTTGCAGTCCCAAGGGTAATAGCGACGCAGGCCTTATAACGTTGGCACCTTATTGGTGCTATGAAGAGTTATGTTGTAAGATTGGAGTTTTTCTTTTATTTTTGCATTAGAATATATATCAATCGACTCCATTGTCGTTGTTCACTTGTGACTTCCTAAAGGTATGTGAGTAACGTAGTCATGCAGCCTGCTAATGCTGCTTTTGAGAAGCCGTAATTGTATAGACTCGCTGTTTCTTCATTTGTTTCTGAATAGTACCAGGAATGTGTTAGTTCCAGGTAAACAGAGATGAATTCGAAACAAAACAGTTTCTTAATGCACTTCGATCGAATATTTTGCCATATAAAAATACTTAAAAAGAGTCGATGCATTCTGCACACTTCATTATGTTTGACGTGCATTGCTTGCGGCATTTTCACATACTGTATAGACCAGGACGAGTAGCATTTCAAAGAGCAGCAAGCAAGGAAAACGGATGTTCGTCAAATTATATAAACACATATTTAGCGAAATCGTACTGTGTGGTTCAGATTTTGATGTCTGTTCGATACTTCATTTTACTTAGGAGATGTCACTTTTGTATTAGTTGCCTGCCTTCAATGCTTTTAGCGAATGTCTGTTCGATACTTCATTTTACTGAAGAGGTGTCACTTTTGTATTAGTTGCCTGCCTCCCATGCTTTTAGCAGAACATCTTTCAGACAATTGTTATCACAACCCGTTTGAAATCATGGTATCCTAAAGTCAGTCATCAATCTGTGTGTGCGCGCGCGCGTGTGTGTGTGCGTGTGTGTGTGTATGCGCGCGCGTGTGTGTGTGTGTGTGTGTGTGTGTGTGTGTGTGTGTGTGTGTGAGTGTGCGTACGTACGTGCATGCGTGGTTGCGTGCGTGCGTGTGTGTGTGTGTGTGTGTAATAGCTTCCTCTTATATCTGTCTCGGCCATAAACTAATCTGAATTTCATGTGATTCATGTTCAGAGTAAACTGGGAGACTTAAGTTCAGAGAGAGAGAGAGAGAGAGAGAGACTGAGAGAGAGAGAGAGAGAGAGACGCACACACACACACACACACACATACACACACACACATACACACACGCACACACAAAGACACACCTGGGACACACACACACACACACACGCTTCAATGACGACGCTTTATTTCAGACAAAAGAAATATAAAATCCACAAGAACAACATTCAATTTAGACGTTGTGTGTTTACAAGTTACCTGCAGATACATTAAAATAAAACAGACTCAATTGCAATAACTAAAAATGCTCAAACAAATGTTACGTCAATAACAAGGACAAGCTACAAAGAAAAAATGATGAAATCTATTAGAAAAATACAGGAGACAAGACGTCTAAGTGTATGAATACATTGAGGTAGAATAATGTAAGTGCAAAGGAAAGAATCAAGAAAGAAAATATGCAAGACAGAAAGAAGAAAGAACAAGTCGCGTAAGGCGAAAATACAACATTTAGTCAAGTAGCTGTCGAACTCACAGAATGAAACTGAACGCAATGCAACGCAGCAAGACCGTATACTCGTAGCATCGTCAGTCCACCGCTCACTCCATAGGCAGTGAAATTGACAAGAAGAGCGGGGTAGTAGTTGCGCTGGGAAGGATAGCACGTTTTTCTGTACCTCTCTTCGTTTTAACTTTCTGAGCGTGTTTTCAATCCAAACATATCATATCTATATGTTTTTGGAATCAGGAACCGACAAGGAATAAGATGAAAGTGTTTTTAAATTGATTTGGAAAATTTAATTTTGATAATAATTTTTATATATTTAATTTTCAGAGCTTGTTTTTAATCCGAATATAACATATTTATATGTTTTTGGAATCAGCAAATGATGGAGAATAAGATAAACGTAAATTTGGATCGTTTTATAAAAAAAATGGTTTTTTTACAATTTTCAGATTTTTAATGACCAAAGTCATTAATTAATTTTTAAGCCACCAAGCTGAAATGCAATACCGAAGTCCGGGCTTTGTCGAACATTACCCGACCAAAATTTCAATCAGTTTGGTTGAAAAATGAGGGCGTGACAGTGCCGCCTCAACTTTCACGAAAAGCCGGATATGACGTCATCAAAGACATTTATCAAAAAAATGAAAAAAAATGTCTGAGGATATCATACCCAGGAACTCTCATGTCAAATTTCATAAAGATCGGTCCAGTAGTTTAGTCTGAATCGCTCTACACACACACACAGACACACACACACACACACACAGACACACACACACACACACACACACACGCACATACACCACGACCCTCGTCTCGATTCCCCCCTCTACGTTAATACATTTAGTCAAAACTTGACTAAATGTAAAAAGAAGAAAAACGTTCTTTGTAAATAAGGTAACGAATATCCGAAACCATCTGTAACAGACAAATGTGTGAACGTCGCGTGCTAAACGTTCAGTTCACAATGTTCGAACAGCCATGTAATGCCATGTAATCGTAATAGCGTAGACAGCCGATTTTCTTTCCGCGCCAAGTTGGCTGCTGTCTTCTATGGAAAGCCGTTTGGCTCATAACCATTACGCGTGTAATAAAACATAAATTCACGCGTAATAAATGACTAATACACGTGTATTTATTTCTTATTGCACGTGTAATTTATCTTTTTTCTCATGCTATGGAATAGCATAATGATTAAATACACGTGTAATAAATATTTCATACTCGTGTAAGAAATGATTAAATACACGTGTAATTAACATTTCATGCGCGTGTAAGAAATATTTAAATACACGTGTAATTATTTATTACACGTGTATTTAAATATTTTTTACACGCGCATGAAATGATTATTACGCGTGTATTAATTATTTCTTACACGCGCATGAAATATTTCTTACGCGTGTATTAAATATTTCTTACACGCGCATGAAATATTTATTACGCGTGTATTTAATCATTTCGTACACGTGTACAGTAGAACCCCTCTCTAGCGACCTTGAAAATGTTGACAAAAATCGGTCCTTATGGCGGGGGGTCCTTACAGAGAGAGGGGGTGGGGTCACCTCAGATTTTCTTCAAAAAAGAAAACAAAGTAGTTTGAGTTGCTGACGACCGTTTCCTCAAGCAAACTGCTTCGATGTCATGTTTGACATTGTCAATGGTGTCCACCAGTTCTGGTGCATGTTTCAATGCAAACAGAGTTAGTTTCTGAGCATATGATGATGCTGTCTTGAAGTCAATTGTCTCTTCTTCCATCTGTTCATCATCCTCATCGTCGTCAAGCGCTGTATCCTCATCCTCTGCTGTCTGGGAAGTGGAAGGTGTGTCCAGCTCAAAGTCAGCAGCAACTTGTAAATCATCATCCATGGCACAAAACTCCTCGATTGTCATGTCACCAAGAAGACGCTGCTCACCAACATCAAGATCAACTTGCTCAGTGACCTGATCAGAATCTGGAGCAGCTGACAGATCACCTTCACCTGATTTGAAAAATAAAACAAAGAGAATTGATTTGAAGTGTGTGCTTGAATGTGATCTATTCTATGTCTGTGACATAAATGACATGATGATGGTGAACTTTGATATGAGAGAGATGATGATGATGACGACAACGACGACGACGACGATGACGATAATGATGATGAATTTTGATATGAAAGATATGATATGATGGTGCTGATGATGACTGATGAGAGCGACAGACAGACAGACAAACACACACACACACACACACACACACACACACACACACACACACACACACACACACACACAGACACACACACAGGAGAAAAAGAAACTTACCCCTTGCAAGCGAAAATCCACATTTAAGGAAACACTTCTGAATGGTTTCTGCTTGGAGAGATGTCCACGCTTTCTTCAACCATAAAACTGCATCCAGCAGATTGATGGTCTTGGCAATTTCAGGGCCTGTTGCTGTGCTGTCCTCCTCCATCAAGAACAATAGGTGTCGTAACAGCTGCTTGCGGTAGATCAACTTCACAGTCTGAATCACTCCTGCGTCACACGGCTGCAACTTGGACGTGGTGTTGGGTGGCAAGAATTTGAATTGAACGTTTGAGAGAGAGAGGGGTGGATGCGCCGAACAATTGTCAACAAACACAAGGATTTTTCTCTTTTGAATCCGCATCTTATTGTTTAGTTTGTTAGCCCACTGGGTGAACATTGCTGCAGTCATCCAAGCGCGTTTGTTGTGATGATAATCCACGCCAAGTGTGCCCACATCTTGTCCTTGAAAACATCTGGGTTTTGCACTCCGACCAATCAACAGTGGTTTAAGTTTCTCACCAGCAGCACTTACAGCGAACAACACTGTTACACGATCTTTTGACGTTTTCACACCCGCTCGGTCATCCCCCTTTTCAACCATGGATTTGTTTGGCAGTGCTCTGTAGAAAAAGCCGCTTTCGTCTGCATTGAAAATGTCACAGGGCTCGTATCCATCACACAAAGTAGGCAGTCGCTTTTTCCAGTCTTCCACCACCTCCTCATTCACCTCCCCCCTATCTCCACTCAAGCAAGCATTCTTTACGTTGTTTCGTTTCAGCCATCTGTCCAACCAACCGTTTGACGCCACAAAATTATCATGTCCAAGTTCAACTGAAAGCATAAGGGCCTTTTCTTGAATCAACCTCCCAGTGATCGGAAAATTCTTTTTTCTGGCAGCCAGGAACCAATCCCAAACCTTTTCGTTTACGTCAGAGTATGTTGACTTCTGCCGCTTTGATCGCATTCGATCGGCATTGTCACCACTTTCCCACCTTTTCAGAATGTTTTCTTTGTCTTGGATAATTCTTTGAATTTGTGATTTTCCCACATCAAGACTTTTTGCAATCGCGATGGCAGTTTCTCCCTTCTTGTGTCTGTTCACAACAGTCACTCGATTTTCGAGAGTTAAATATTTTCTTTTCTTTGTAGACGCCATGTCGATCTCCACTGCTCTTCTGTGTAAAGACTGTCTGACTGAATTGAACGGTCAGTGTATGTTGGTCACGTGAGTTTGTTTGTGAGTTTGTTTTCTCGATGATTGGTTTGTGATGTTTACTCAGCCCACCCAACCATCACACCTCTCAGCGGTTTAGCGCCTTTGCTTACGCGAGACGGTTACAACTGGTTATAACCGGTTTGTCAGTGATGCGTTTCGCTGACTGAGAGTCTTGGCTTTGTCTGACAAAGTCGTTACACAAGCTGTAAGGTCGGTCCTTAGACGTTAGAGCGGGGTGGTCGCTACACTGGTGACAACTATATAGGGAAACACATCGGTTAAAAAAAAAAGGGTCCTTGTGGCGGGGTAGTCGTTAGAGAGGGGGGTCCTTGTGAGGGGTTCTACTGTATGACATTTTTATTCCACGTGTATTTAATCATTTCGTACACGTGTAAGACATGATTAAATACACGTGTAATACATTTTTCATCCACGCGTAAGAAATGAATAAATACGCGTGTAATAAATATTTCATACAAGCGTTAAAAATGCAGGAGTCACGTGGTTAAGCGACTTAAAAACTCGGACTGGGAATCCACATGAAAAACACTCTATGCGTCTTCATCGCCTCGCTTTGCACGCTTACAGCTCAAGATGGCGGAAGCGGCAAACGTCAATGTCACCTTAGAAGGTTTGCGAGAACAATTTAACGCCTTTGCCCAGGCTCGCACAGCATTGGAAAGGTAAGTTACTTGTTTTATCAGATGAAGTCGGTTGTTGTGCGCGCGAACCGGAAGTAGAATAGACGAGAGTTGTTGCTTTGCATGTCGTATATTTTCCGATTCAAGTTTTAAGTTTATTACGGGTGTATGTAATGATTAAATACACGTGTATTTAAATAATTTCCTACACGTGTATTTAATCATTTCTTACACGCGTATAAACTATTTCCTGCACGTGTATTTAATCATTTCTTACACGCGCATGAAATATTTATTACACGCGTATTTAATCATTTCTTACACGCGCATGAAATATTTATTACACGCGTATTTAATCATTTCTTACACGTGTATGAATTATTTATTACACGCGTAAAAAATGATTATTACACGTGCATTAATCATTTATTACACGTGTATCAATTATTTATTACACGTGTATTTATGTTTTATTACGCGTGTAATGGTTATGAGCCAAACGGCTTTCCATACTCTTCCGTCTTCGGCGGTTGGAGCTTTTACTCCACGGGGGATAACCTGTCAAAGGCCGAACAGAAGCCGAAGGCCGCTCATGACACGTGTGAAGGCAAGTTTTCTAGGTATTGTTTGATTTATGTCGGGATTTAAGGTAAGCTACTGATTCAGCGATGACTAAATTTGTTTCTCGATGCATAAAAAGTCAGGGAGCGATTGATATTTGCCCGTAAATAGCCTTCAAAGCTGAAAATGTCCGCGATCGAGCACCGGAAATGGCTGTTCGATGGGTTTTGCAAGTAGAAATGTGCTTTATTTCACCAAATCAGCTCGTATTTGGTGTGGGTACGGGATTCTAGAGGACGAAGGAGTCATAAGAGGTGCAAAGAAGTGCTATTTGGGAGTAGAATAAATCTTCCTAGACAGTAGACAAGAGGTCATATTTGAGAGATGCGCGTAGGCCGATTGTCTTTCCGACAAGCGAATGATACAGCAGATTAATCATTCGTTTTGACCAGTGTGAGTTCTGTTCATGTTTTGGTATCGCTTAGGAAATGTTCTTTCTTCGAATGGGACTAGCAGACGAACTTTTGCACCCGTGTTCCAACGTTAAAAACTGTATGAAGTTCAGTTTTTTTCGGAAAAATAATGTATGAAACTGCTGTATGTTCTTCAAATTGAAGAGATGTGTGCACTTGGTTGCGTGTGATCTGTTTATAAAATGAAATATTGTCGAAAACTAACCGTCAGATTGCAGTCTTTTGTCCCAGCAACTCAGTTCAGAAAATTTGGAAGGGGGACTACTCTTATCGCTAGACAGAGTACAAGAGTTACTTGCCTTGGAAGTTTGCTTGCACTCATTAGAGATCTAAAGCGAGTTTCTCTGCACTGATCGTTAGATTTGGATTTAGAAAACAACCAAACTCATGGATTTTATATGGAGATTAATGTGTTCAAGCCTGTAGTTGCTAGTTTTAATGCAGTATGTTTGTATTGTTTGGTCTAGAGATGTGTATTTCGTACATTAGAGCGTTCGGAACTTTAAAATCGCTAAAGTGGTTCCCTCAAAGTTTAGCTCATCAACCTGTGAGCTATCGAGGATTCAGGCCCGTTGTTGGGTAAGTGATTTTGGTTGTTGGGTAAGTTACCGAAAAATAACTAGCCCTACACGTTTACAGAGAGAAAGAAGCAGAGGGGGGAATAAATATAGATACTTTGTTTTTTGTGAAGGAACTGAGTCTCGGTGTGTGTGCCACAAGGGTAGAGAGGAATGAGTCGCTACATCGAAAGTCACTTTGTTAAAAAAAAAAAAACCCACAAAATTTACAATATAAAACACACCATAACAACAACAACAACAACAACAACAACAACAACAACAACAACAACAACAACAACAACAACAACAACAACAAAAACAACGCCTGCAGTATAAAAGAAATCCAGAAGTGTCATTGTTGGAGATCGCAAGGTGAAGTCCACGACAAGTTGCCGAGGAATTATTATTCCTGTCATGCCCTTGTGCCTGGAAATGCACGGCACTGTTCCTGAAGAGGTTACTGGTCGCACCACAGGTCAAGCGTGTCCACGTTAACATCATGGTTGAAAAAGACTTTGGTGACCTCGTCCAGGCTGATGGGGGTTGTGTAGTTGCCGACGAAAACATCGTCCACAAACACCTGAAGAGAGACATGCACAAGTCTGTTTCAGTTTCATTTCATGTCATTTCTAACTGTTCCGTCCCATTGTTTCAACTTTCGGGCGGCTTCCCACCTGTAGAAAGATAGCAGCAACGATTAAGATACGAGCCACCCTGGTGCCCAAGCCAACTACACTTCTTGCAGAATCACAGATGTATGTTGCGTGCTACGGTGGTGGGGAATGGATACCATATATGAGGTATTACATAAAGTTGTCTCGTGTCCGTCCCGTCCGAGGGACGCTTCGGCTACCCAAACTGCCCCCGGTGGACCGTTAAGGTAATTGATCTTTATAGTTTGTCAACGATTGACTAAATGTGTTTATATCGCTTCACGCGACTTGTTTTCTAACGTCCCTTCAACAAACATGGCTATGCGGGACTCGTGCGAGTAAACCAAAGAAGGAACAACACAAAACAAGGTGGACAATATAAGTTGAGTGTTTAAAAATAAAAAGAAGAAAAAAAAAAGATTTGGGTGTATTATTGGAAACTGAGCTGAACATTTGGAATAAATTTATGTTATGACTATTTTTATTTATTTATTTATTTAAACATATTAGTTTACTGATAAGGTTTATTGATTTAAAAATTGTACACATTTGACAGAGAAAAGAAAAGACCTATGAAGAAGGTTTGCTCCAAGCCACAAAAAAAATAATAATTATGATAATAATAATAAGGCAAAAAATAATTGTAGTAGCAAACCTGCATGCAACTGAGGTTTAAAAAAAAAAAGAAAAAAAGAAAGAAAAAAAGTGGACAATATAAGGTAAAAGATGATAACACAGAAACTTTACGGTTTTAACAAAATAATACCAAAAAGGTTAACCTTAATTTCGAAAAGCGTGGGAGCTCTGACGATCACCTCGAATGAACGGTTGACGGCGAAAGGAAAAGGAGAAAGAGATGTCTCCAGGTCTGGCATCCACCCGCCGTTCATCTTGCTTGCCAATAAGAGCTCGTTCATGTCGCCTCCAAAGTCGAATCTGAAGTCAGCGCGTAGAGCCCGATTGTCTCCATCTTTTTCAAAGTTCAGACTGAACCTGAAAAGCTTACTCTGATAAGCATGGTGCATTTATCATACATGATACTCAGCATAGTTTATTGTCAAAGGGATTCCTTTAATGAACTCGTGTCTCGTCATTTTAATCAAATGCACAACATTAAATAAATATAAAGTGGGACAAACAGGAAGGTATTTTGTGTTAAGTTGACCTCCATTCTGATTTTAACTCTTTTAAGATTGAGTGGTTACCTGGTGGGTCGTGTAGGATAACCTGTCATGCAAACAGTCCAGCCTCGCTCAGGTCTTTTGGGTACACTGAAACGCTCCACAGCCTGACAGAGATAAAAAAATCGTGATCATGGCACTTTAAGTGTCCTGTTTAAAAAAAAAAAAGATGTCCTGCTTTCTTTCTAATTAATGCAATATCTTCTTGTCGTTCGCTGTTAGATCGTCAGTCCGGACTGCAGGGCGAAACGTGCTGTCCTCTTCAAGTCCTCTCTGGGGCCGTATAGCTTCTGTTGTCGCGCTGTCTCCTCTGGCCAGATGGTATTATAAAGCCACACAAATCCATACCGAAAAAAACTCAATATGTATCAGAAAAGTTTTGGATAAACGAGATCAGAACAAGGAAGAAAAGAAAAGTAGAAACCAAGACTAAAATCAAAACTGTCAGAATTCGTACTACACATAGGCTCACATGTAAACGTCGTGGATAAAGGTTACGGAGAGAACGAAGGAATATTCAGAGTGGAATCACAGAGCGTGGCGTAACAACCTATCTGCCCTCATACGGAATGGCCTCCCAGGCGAGGAACTGGCACATATAACAAAACGAGATGCCACAATGACGAGTACAGATCTGGGAACTCCTCTTATTGCACTGGGAGTATTCTCAAACAAACTTGGTGTATTTTCAGAAAAATGAGCGTACTCCACACTGCATTTGAACATCCATGATTTAAACATACTTCACACGCGTCCGTCGCACCGTTAATTAAGTTTACCAATACATTTAATACAAATGCTTCTTTCAATGTTTTCTGACAAAAACTGTAATCATATATATATGATCAGAGTACCGGATTTGCTTCGGGTTGCCCTTGTGACGAAAAGTAGTCTAGGTATATTTCTCGTCGTATTTTATTTTTAAATGACCGTACTGATCGTATTCTTGAAATTCTAACGTACAAAATATGGCGAAATCTTATGGGTTCCCAGGTGAACGAGTAATATGATCTTTGCTTCGGTTCCGGCGTTTTCCACGCAAACTCGATGGTGACATCATCGTACCACTGCTTGGCTACTTAGAGGATGCATCATTTAATTTTCGTGGCTTATTTTTACGGAATAAACCAGCAAGAGCAAGGGAATAAATGCTTCGAAGAAAAACTGAAGAAAGCACACTTAGGCAAACATAACCAGAACAGTCTTTTCTGTACGTGCGTGCGTGCGTGCGTGCGTAAGTGTGTGCGTAAGTGTGTGTGTGTGTGTGTGTTTTGTGTGTGTGTGTGTGTGTGTGTGTGTGTGTGTGTGTGTGTGTGTGTGTGTGTGTGTGTGTGTGTGTGTTACAATTTCCAATACACGAATTTAACAGTAGATATTCGGGTAACGACTATTCTTTGGTTCGTAAAAAACAACAACCTTACTTTCGGATTTCTCCAGACTCTCTGTCGACACTCCCAGTTGTGCGCAGTCCATTGTCCCGAGGCGGAGCAACGGAAAGTGGGGCTGTCTCCGATGTTCATGTCGTCATCGTCGCAGGTGACGTTTGCCTCCATCTCCCATCCGTTCTTCCGCCAGACGGTATTGGTTGTGCTTACATTCGTATCAATGTCGGGTACGAGGCAGTGGGGGATGGCTGTCACATATGAATATAATATCATATCAACGGACAATTAAAAACCTATCCAGATATAACATCTTAAATCAAAGAACATTAGGAACAGTAGCAATGTAGACATACGCATTATGCGATTTTTTTTTTATAAATATATGTACATTACTTAATTAATAAGCAAGCAAGCGATCAATCAATCCTATTAGATTGAAACATTTCTGCAATATATTTCCTTAAAATAATACTAAACTGGTCGAGTTGACTTTTAGATAAACTTAAAAAATTAATTGTGAATATAATTATTACAATATTGCTATTTCATATGTTACGTGGATTTCCATCGGTCAATTGGGCAAAACTGAGCTCAGTGCAAAAGTGATATCGACGACCTCTTTATTGCTTCCCCACTTCAAAAACCAAAACACCTAAATTTAAAAACAATAAAATATATATGAAAATGTAATTATCCCAGAAATTAGTTAAATAAGTGACTAAAGACTTTTTGAAACAAAAGACATTTTGAAATACTGAAAAGTACAAGAAAAGAGTGAACAAAAAGAAATAATAATCAGAGGGAGGGATATGGAACAGCCAAAACTGAGACAAATACTTTTGTAATTTCTTTACAGTAAATACAAAATGTCCAGAGAATTAGCAATATATCTAACATTGACTGACTGTGTGATGATATCTTCTGCTATTGGTCTGTTTCGACAGTGATATCAAAATCTCGACCTCCGGTCTCGATTTTGATATCACTGTCTCAACAAACCATAGCAGAAGCTATCATCACACAGTCCGTCAATATTGGGTATTGAAAGCAATGTTGGAACTCTTGCCCACGTGACTTACCTAAATCAAAAGAATTCTCTAAACAAAGGGAATTTGCTGACAGGACAGATTTATCTAGATTATGTTAGAAAATATTATAATGAGCAAATAATAAGAAAATAATAAGCAAAGTGCACACTACCTTTGAAGATCTCCATTGGCTTGATAGTGTTGTTCTTGTTGCTTTCCGTTTTTACCTGCACGAAGCACGTGCCTGACTCACTGTCAAAGGCAAAGGAGTCACACTGGGAGTGCTTCATGCACTCTCTCACGCAATCAAGACTAGACAACTCTGACGTCACGAACTGATACTCCGTAACGACCTGGTCTTTTACAAGACTCCATTTCCCAAACCTCGCGCCGGAAAAAGCCGAAGAAATCAGAATGGAGACAGCGAACGATGTTAAATATATCAACATTGATGACGATTCTATAATGCGATTTAAAATTGAAGAAATAGTCGTGTGGTCTGGAAAGTGTACAGAACTCCAACCGGACAACAGGGAACAACGTTTACGTGCAGCAATGTGGCTAAAATGATTATTTCATCAAATTCACGGCCTTTATCACGAACTCAGTTTATTGAACGTTAAAGGCATACTCTTTCCCGTGTAAAGAGTTGCGCTCACCATCTCAAAATTTGGCCACAATTGTAGGCTACATTGGAGCATACACACACACACACACACACACACACACACACACACACACTTACAAACACACACACACACACACACGCACACCCACACACATACAGACACAAACAGACACACACACACACACACACACACAAGCACACACACAAACACACACACACACACACATACACACACACACACACATACACACACAAACAGACACACACATATACACACACAAGCACACACACAAACACACACACACATACACAAACACAAGAGCATTCCTCCACTTGTCAGCATTCATTGCAAAAGTCAACAGCCTGGGTGATCTCTCTGCACATTAGGCATTTTGTTCATGAAGTAATTTTTAAAAAGCCACTACAGTATATTGGCATTTTAGAAATTCATAAATTAAAAAATCCCAAGTCACCTTAGCAAGCAGTCAGGGTATTTATTTTGGGATGTGACCAAATGAAGGGATGATCTTATTCTATGTAAAAAGCCTGGTCGGATCTGAGACGGACAGCCACACTTTTTACACGGAAAGGAGCGTGCCAACGACCATTGCACACTACAAGCCTTTCAACGCTTTCATTTGGAATAAGAGCGTTCTTCCACTTGGTCACATCTTGAAATTAAACTGTCAAGCTGCTATTTCTATAGAGTGAGAATCTCTCGTTGAATTTGAAGAATTTTGCAGATTGACATAATTGTCTTTTACAAAATTAATTCAGCAAAAAGTTACGACTCTTCGCAGAAAGCAGCCAGGCTATAGCTAGGTTTATAGGTGTGCTCATGGAAAGATGCTCTTGATCCATGTCAAAGCCTAGACGGGTACATTGTGATTATCAAAAAAGACGACACAAACAGGCAGTTACCTTCAAATTATGCAAAGACGCGAGTTTCTTCTTCTTCAGCGTTCCAGAATGTTCTGGTTACGTGTGAGCTCGTTTGCCCATTTGGGTTCCCCACACTATACTCTGAGAGCATAGTCAGCTCACTCCGCTTTCGTTGAGTAGGCATGCTGGGTATTTTCGTGTTTCCATAACCCACCGAACTCCGACATGGATTACATGATCTTTTCCGTGCGCACTTGGTCTTGTGCTTGCATGTACACACGAAGGGGTTAAGTCACTAGCAGGTATGCACATAAGTTGACCTGGGAGATCGGAAAAATCTCCACTCTGAACCCACCAGGCTAGCGCGGCAGCGACCGGGGTTCGAACTCACGACCTCCCGATTTGGAGACCGACGTCTTACCACTACGCCACTGCGCCCGTCGCGAGTTTATTTGACAGTAATTTTCTTTGTTGTTGTTGTGTTTTTTGTTTTGTTTTGTTTTTATGTGTTTAAGACTTTGTGAAATTGCATGGCAGCAGCATTGATTGAAGTCCAAACAGACCGACACATTCGACAAAGGGAACTTTGGCTAATTAAACATCATGATCCTAAGACAAAACACTTATCATTGTTTTGATGTTGCAATTGTAAATTTTAATAGCCCATGCTCTTGTTTAGTTAGCTGTTGATTCCCTCGCTTTGAATAAACAAGCTCTAGACCGGGTTATCGACTTGAGATGAAGGTACGTCACGCCGAAATGTCGGAGTGTCCTGCGTTTAAACAAAATACTCAATACAACGCCATCATGAGAAACATGTCAACTATTGTTCGTTTTTCCTTTTTGCTTTGTTTGTTTTAACCCACCGTATTTATTCTCAGGGGTCGACACTAACTTATTTGGCCTGGGGCCACACTGGCCCCAGAGATGGAAATTGCTGGGGCGGAAAACAAAAATCTGGGGCCCACTCTCAGTATTCACGTGCGGCAACGCATTGTCTGTTTTTCTTCATCGTACTGAAGCCAGGGAAATTCTTTCAACCATTTGACATTGAAATTACGACAGCACTTCGCGCTTTTGGCTGCATCGGTCTCCTTTTTTCGTTTCTCTCCACCCTGTTCTTCATCTTCATTTCCATGTCTTTTTACACCAGGGATGTGTCGCCACATTTTGCGTTTGGCATTTGAAGGCGATACTTATCTCTCACGCTAAAGAGCGCAATCTGGGAGTTATTTCCCGTGCGGCATTGTCCTTCGACGATTTCAATGGTTTTTTTTCTTGACTGCGGCATTGATCGTAACGCAAATTTCACTGAGTGACGACTTTGACTGGCGATTTTTAGTGATTGGCTCTGGCATTAGAATTTTCGGTTTGTCATTGTTGGAATTTATCCTGGGGCGGAGTGGGCCCCAAGCTTCGGCAATGTTTGGGGCGGAACACAAAACTCTGGGGCGTTGCGCCCCCCGCCCCCGCTAGTGTACGTCGAACCCTGATTCTCCAGAACTCTTAACGACATGAGGTACACAAAAACAATATCGCTGTTAACACAAGGACATCCCAACCAAATCAATTACAACCACAACATTTAAATAAAGTGGGTAAATGTTGACACACACACGCACACACACACACACATACACACTCACACACACACACACACACACACACACATACACACACACACAAAACACAGACGTACACATACACACCCACACACAAACGAACACATACACACACACACACAAACAAACAAACACACACACACAAACAAACACACACACACACACACACACACACACACACACACACACAGTAATATGCATGCACGCACATTGCGCTGGGATGGGCAACTGCGATAAATGAAGCATGCTCTTTTAATCACTGCAAGATACAATATAGGCATGAGACCAAGGGTAGGGCGGATGGTGGCGAGAGAGGTGAAGGGACGGGGAATGTTTACAGTGCCGTGAGCCGGGCTGTGAGCAGTGCCCACCAATGTTTAGCTCAGGCACCGTCGCGGCAGACGCGCCTTAGTTCTATGCAGGAAATGCAGCGCGCTATTCTGGCCGTCTGGCTGACTGTCGTCCTCATCTCTAAGGCAGACTGATACCAAGAGGTGTAAGTTACACCCGCCTTCAGGCTCAGGCATTTTAAAACGCTCGACTCAAGACTGAATATACAAAACACAGAAACTGAAATCAATCTCACAGGATTAGACAGATTAAACATATTTGCCGCCAGCAGCAGCTAAACTTGTTGGCGTTTGCTAGATTCCGAAATTCATTTCGTCTGTTAGACATATTTCTATCCAACAACATTGACAAATGTGATGAGGACAACACGAAAATCCAATCCTGAAGAGTCAAGTCGGCATATTCTTCCCATTGTGTCAGTAAACTATCGCAGTTTTGGAGCATTTTCGAAAATTATTTTTAGTTCGTTTCAATAATGTTCTTGCAAATTTATCTGAATCTTCTTGAGGTCAAATTTGCCAAAACAGTATTCAACACTAGAGTTCGTACGCACGCACGAATACACGCACATGCACATACAGACACGTAAATGTATCATTCAAAGTTAGTTTACCTCAACAAAATATGTTCTCTGTTGCAAAAGCCATGAGTTGGCATATTTTTCCCAAGTGATTGCAAATGAAGATATTCTTAAATGTTGAGGGAAAAAAACCGCTTTTAACACAATACCAGTTTTAATTTGCTTTGACGAATGCACACATAGGCACACACTTTCCTTCAATGCAACACTTTATTTTGCCAATGTTGTTTAACCAGCTCGTCCGAACAATCGGCTTCGATAATGGTCACATCACACGCAGATGATTTAACATCACTTGTCATTTACACTAAAAGTAATGACTTTTCTATCCATCAGGTGTCATTTGAGCCGTGCTGGGCAATCATTTTTTGACTGTTGCAGATTCTAGATAATGTGTCTCTTGTGCAGGCACTCGCCGTGTGTGCCACAAGGGTAAAGAGGAAAGGGTAACAAAATCGAAAGTCACTTTGTCAAAAACAAAACAAACAAAAATAGAGACACAGAAACCATCGACTACCGTATTAAAATAGCAACAAGTGTCATTGGTGAAGATCGCAAAGTGTAGTCCTCGAAAATTTGTCTCGGATTTATCATTCCTGTTGTGACCTTGTGCCTGGAAATTCACGGCACTGTTACTGATGAGGTTACAGATCGCACCACAGGTCAAGCGTGTCCACGTAGACAGCACAGTCGACAAAGACGTCGGTGACCTCGTCAAGGCTGATGGGTGTGATGTAGTTGCCGATGACAGCACCATCCAAAAACACCTGAAGAGAGACATGGATAGGTACATGGATAATGGTTTCATTTTCATTCCATTTCTTTTCAAACATTAGATGTAATTTGCTAACTGCAGTTCTTGCAGAGTTACCCGTGTCTTTTGTGTGATACGGCTGTGGAGAATGGATACGTAGAGGTTACATGCCGAGTCTCAGTGATTATTAAAAATAATGGTCGAAGTTAGCGGATCATGAAAAATGCGAGCTTTAGCGAGCTTTTTCATGACCGCGAACTGAGACCATTATTTTGTATAATCACTGAGACGAGGTGTGTAACCTCTTTATTCCTCCTTTCTTCAGTTATTCAAAGAAAAGAGGAGTTTTTTTGCGAAAGTTTGATCGAATCCTATTCACTCAACCAGTCAACCTGCGCAGGCGATCGATTAATGCGCGGTTGTATAGTTCCGTGCAAATCATTCCATTCTGTTAACACTTCTTGTCAGTTTTCCTATTTTGGACTAAAATCAAGTACACAGATATGCTGTTATTCTGCTGTGGCGGCAAAGGCAGATATTGTGTGTTCTGTATATGTTTTGGTATCGCTTAGGATAATGTTCTTTCGTCAAATGGGACTAGCAGACGAACTTTTGCACCCGTGTTCCAACGTTAAAAACTGTATGAAGTTCAGTTTTCTGGGGAAAATAGTGTATGAAACCGCTTTATGTTGTTTAAATGGATGAGATGTGTGCATTTGGTTGCGTGTGATCTGTTTATTAAATGAAATATTGTTGAAAACTGACCGTCGGATTGCAGTCAGTCTGTTGTCGAAGAAACTGAGTGAAAAGAAGGGGAACTACTCTTGTCGCTAGACAAAGTATGAGTTACTTGCTTGGGAAATTGCTTGTGATGAACGTTTGAGCACGGCAGATCTAGATTCAGAAAACAACCGAACTCATGGATTTTATATGGAGATTCATGTGTTCAGGCCTGTAATTGTTAATTTAAATGCGGTATGTTTGTATTGTTTGCTCCAGAGATGTATACTTCGTACATTAGAGCGTTCGGAACTTTTCAGTCGCAAAACTGAGTAGTACCGAAACAGAACAGCTTCTCAACCCATTGCACTATCGAGGATTCAGGCTGTTGCTGGGTCGTTATTTGTTTGGTTGCTGGGTCATTATCGAAAAATAACTAGCCCAACACGTTTAAAGAGAGAAAGAAGCAGAGGGGGGAATAAAATTTATTATATATCTGAGTTAGTACATAAAGGTGACTTGTATCCGTCATGGCAAAACTTCGAACCTGTGAACAGAGGACCGAAAGTCTAGTGAGAAAGATAAAAATAATGTGGAGGACCGAAAGGCCGTGGACATTTTGTCGAGGGTCAAAACATCGTGAGTGACAAAAGTCAAAACTTGACTAAATGTAAAAACCAGGCAAGAAACCAAAGAAGGTTGGTTGGTGTTTTCTAACATTTCTTCAGTCGATATGGCCATTCGGGATTCGTGCTAGGTAACCAAAGAAGAAGCATTACCGAAGCAGCCGGAAAATACAAATTAAAATGGGATACACAAAAATAAAAACGTTTTAACAAAAAGTTCAACCTCAATATCCAACAATGTAGTAGCTCTGACGATCATCTGGAATGAACGGTTGATGGCCACAGGGAAAGGAGAAGGTGTATAGTACAGGTCATCCGTCCACGCACCATTCACCTGGCTAGTTATTATAAGCTGGTCCATGTCACCATAAAACTGGAATCTGAAGTCAGCGTGTAGAGCGAGGTTGTTTGCATCTTTCCTGAAGTTCAGACTGAACCTGACAAGCATACATGTACGCTCAGAGTTTCAAGACTGACACTAATACGCCGGTAATGTGACAGTTTACGATGTTGTTAACCATGTGTGATCCAAGCATGTTGCAAAAACCAACATTTTACCGTTCAAGTGCATAACCGTATAGCCAAGGTTCTCTCCGTGCAACATTCTATCTAAAGATATGCATAGTGCAACATTAAAGATATGCATAGTGCAACCATCTATCTAAAGATATGCATAGTGTAACATTAAAGATATACATAGTGCAACA
This sequence comes from Littorina saxatilis, assembly GCF_037325665.1. Taxonomy (NCBI): domain Eukaryota; kingdom Metazoa; phylum Mollusca; class Gastropoda; order Littorinimorpha; family Littorinidae; genus Littorina; species Littorina saxatilis. The sequence continues at coordinate 46,555,366 of NC_090250.1, forward strand.
TTCTATCTAAAGATATGCATAGTGCAACATCCTATCTAAAGATATGCATAGTGCAACATTAAAGATATGCATAGTGCAACATTAAAGATATGCATAGTGCAACATTCTATTTAAAGATATGCATAGTGCAACTTTCTATCTAAAAATATGCATAGTGCAACATTCTATCTAAAGATATGCATAGTGCAACTTTCTATCTAAAGATATGCATAGTGCAACATTCTATCTACAGATATGCATAGTGCAAAATTCTATCAAAAGATATGCATAGTGCAACTTTCTATCTAAAGATATGCATAGTGCAACATTAACGATATGCATAGTGCAACATTCTATCTAAAAATATGCATAATGCAACATTCTATCTAAAGATATGCATAGTGCAACATTCTATCTAAAGATGCATAGTGCAACATTCTATCAAAAGATATGCATAGTGCAACATTCTATCCAAAGATATGCATAGTGCAACATTATATCTAAATATATGCATAGTGCAACATTCTATCTATAGATATGCATAGTGCAACATTCTATCTAAAGATATGCATAGTGCAACATTCTATCTATAGATACGCATAGTGCAACATTCTATCTAAAGATATGCATAGTGCAACTTTCTATCTGAATATATGCATAGTGCAACATTCTATCCAAATATATGCATAGTGCAACTTTCTATCTAAAGATATGCATAGTGCAAAATTCTATCAAAAGGTATGCATTGTGCAACTTTCTATCTAAAGATATGCATAGTGCAACATTCTATCTAAAGATATGCATAGTGCAACATTCTATCTAAAGATGCATAGTGCAACATTCTATTTAAAGATATGCATAGTGCAACATTCTATCTAAAGATATGCATAGTGCAAGATGCTATCAAAAGATATGCATAGTGCAACATTCTATCCATAGATATGCATAGAGCAACACTCTATCTAAAGATATGCATAGTGCAACATTCTATCTAAAGATACGCATAGTGCAACATTCTATCTAAAGATATGCATAGTGCAACATTCTATCTATATATATGCATAGTGCAACAATCTATCTATAGATATGCATAATTATTGTGCTTTAATGTTGTCTGACATTCTATGTGATGTTCAGCATGGTCAATGGTCATAGGGGTGTTAGTAATGTTCTCGTGCCTTGTCACCTCAATCAAATGTACAAAATTAATATAATAAATATATATATATATATATATATATGATACTGTACGTGCCAGAACCTGCCTCTGCAAAATGGGACAATTGAGAAAAAATGAAACTTAATATTGTTGTTCCTTAATGTTGCAGTTTGAAAGAGTAGGGTGCTCTGCATGTGTTTCAGATTTAAAAAAGATAACTGAAAGCAGCATTATTGAGAAATGGACAACAAATAAAATGCGAAGGCTTTTGACAAAGAAACTGGATTAAAACACTGGTTTATCATTTTTCATGTCATTTTTATACTTAGTCAAGTTTTGACTAAATATTTTAACATCGAGGGGAAATCGAAACGAGGGTCGTGGTGTATGTGCGTGTGTGTGTGTGTCTGTGTGTGTGTGTGTGTGTGTGTGTGTGTGTGTGTGTGTGTAGAGCGATTCAGACTAAACTACTGGACCGATCTTTATGAAATTTGACATGAAAGTTCCTGGGTATAAAATCCCCGAACTTTTTTTCATTTTTTTGATAAATGTCTTTGATGACGTCATATCCGGGTTTTCGTGAAAGTTGAGGCGGCACTGTCACGCCCTCATTTTTCACCCAAATTGGTTGAAATTTTGGTCAAGTAATCTTCGACGAAGCCCGGACTTCGGTATTGCATTTCAGCTTGGTGGCTTAAAAATTAATTAATGACTTTGGTCATTAAAAATCGGAAAATTGTAAAAAAAAATAAAAATTTATAAAACGATCCAAATGTACGTTCATCTTATTCTCCATCATTTTCTAATTCCAAAAACATATAAATATGTTATATTCGGATTAAAAACAAGCTCTGAAAATTAAATATATAAAAATTATTATCAAAATTAAATTGTCGAAATCAATTTAAAAACACTTTCATCTTATTCCTTGTCGGTTCCTGATTCCAAAAACATATAGATATGATATGTTTGGATTAAAAACACGCTCAGAAAGTTAAAACAAAGAGAGGTACAGAAAAGCGTGCTATCCTTCTTAGCGCAACTACTACCCCGCTCTTCTTGTCAATTTCACTGCCTTTGCCATGAGCGGTGGACTGACGATGCTACGAGTATACGGTCTTGCTGAAAAATGGCATTGCGTTCAGTTTCATTCTGTGAGTTCGACAGCTACTTGACTAAATATTGTATTTTCGCCTTACGCGACTTGTTTTCTTTTAGTTTGTGTACAGTAGTTACTTCATGCCGCATAACTTAATTCATTATCTCTCTGAGTTATTTTCTTCATGAAAAACCAATTGTTCATTGTCAGACATAGAGACAGACAAGGAAAACTTTGATAAAACTGAGGTGGTTTCCCTCTGACCACGTTCCGGCACAACATCATATATATATATAAGGTCGGGAAAACAAGACACTATTTTATGTCCTGCATTTTATATTTTATATACTATTTTACATTTTATATACTATTTTATATCTACAGTATTACAAGTCTGCTAATAACTCTTTAATATAGGAAAAAATCCAAAAACAAAGAGACTGCTAACGTTACAAAATTCAAAATCAAAAAACAAGAAAGGTAGGTTGTTGGAACGTTTGTTATTGACAAAACAATACATTCACAACGTATTAATAGTGAATGTATTGTGTTGTCAATAAACGTTCCAATAAATGTAGCAACCTACCTTTCTTGTTTTTTACATTTAGTCAAGTTTTGACTAAATATTTTAACATCGAGGGGGAATCGAAACGAGGGTCGTGGTGTATGTGCGTGTGTCTGTCTGTCTGTGTGTGTGTGTAGAGCGATTCAGACTAAACTACTGGACCGATCTTTATGAAATTTGACATGAGAGTTCCTGGGTATGAAGTCCCCGAACGTTTTTTTCATTTTTTTGATAAATGTCTTTGATGACGTCATATCCGGCTTTTCGTGAAAGTTGAGGCGGCACTGTCACGCCCTCATTTTTCAACCAAATTGGTTGAAATTTTGGTCAAGTAATTTTCGACGAAGCCCGGACTTCGGTATTGCATTTCAGCTTGGTGGCTTAAAAATTAATTAATGACTTTGGTCATTAAAAATCGGAAAATTGTAAAAAAAAATAAAAATTTATAAAACGATCCAAATTTACGTTCATCTTATTATTCATCATTTTCTAATTCCAAAAACATATAAATATGTTATATTTGGATTAAAAACAAGCTCTGAAAATTAAATATATAAAAATTATTATCAAAATTAAATTGTCCAAATCAATTTAAAAACACTTTCATCTTATTCCTTGTCGGTTCCTGATTCCAAAAACATATAGATATGATATGTTTGGATTAAAAACACGCTCAGAAAGTTAAAACAAAGAGAGGTACAGAAAAGCGTGCTATCCTTCTTAGCGCAACTACTACCCTGCTCTTCTTATCCATTTCACTGCCTTTGCCATGAGAGGTGGACTGACGATGCTACGAGTATACGGTCTTGCTGAAAAATGGCATTGCGTTCAGTTTCATTCTGTGAGTTCGACAGCTACTTGACTAAATATTGTATTTTCGCCTTACGCGACTTGTTTTAAGCTTTGAATGAGTAATGAAGCAAGACACAGGAATAACAGATAGATGCCCGATGTCTTTAAAGTCGTATGAACCAGACCAATGCCCAGGGAAACAGTACTGTAAGTCCTACGTAGTCGCAACGTAGAGTGTATTTCAAATATTTTGTTCAGCTTTAAACCAAGAAGAAGAAAAACAAGTCGCGTAAGGCGAAAATACAACATTTAGTCAAGTAGCTGTCGAACTCACAGAATGAAACTGAACGCAATGCCATTTTTCAGCAAGACCGTATACTCGTAGCATCGTCAGTCGACCGCTCATGGCAAAAGCAGTGAAATTGACAAGAAGAATCGCTCTGCACAGACACACACACACACGCACATACACCACGACCCTCGTCTCGATTCCCCCCTCTTCGTTAAAACATTTAGTCAAAACTTGACTAAATGTAAAAAGCAAAGTTGAGGAACGACAGCTGTACATACCTCAAGGCTTTTTGCCCAAGAGCATTTAACGGCAGGCTTAGAACGTTGATATTTTATAAGCGCTACAAAAAGTGCAGGGGTCGACACTAACTTATTTGGCCTGGGGCCACACTGGCCCCAGAGATGGAAATTGCTGGGGCGGAAAACAAAAATCTGGGGCCCACTCTCAGTATTCACGTGCGGCAACGCATTGTCTGTTTTTCTTCATCGTACTGAAGCCAGGGAAATTCTTTCAACCATTTGACATTGAAATTACGACAGCACTTCGCGCTTTTGGCTGCATCGGTCTCCTTTTTATATTTAGTCAAGTTTTGACTAAATATTTTAACATCGAGGGGGAATCGAAACGAGGGTCGTGGTGTATGTGCGTGTGTGTGTGTGTGTGTGTGTGTGTGTGTGTGTCTGTGTGTGTGTGTGTGTGTGTGTGTAGAGCGATTCAGACTAAACTACTGGACCGATCTTTATGAAATTTGACATGAGAGTTCCTGGGTATGAAATCCCCGAACGTTTTTTTCATTTTTTTGATAAATGTCTTTGATGACGTCATATCCGGCTTTTCGTGAAAGTTGAGGCGGCACTGTCACGCCCTCATTTTTCAACCAAATTGGTTGAAATTTTGGTCAAGTAATCTTCGACGAAGCCCGGGGTTCGGTATTGCATTTCAGCTTGGTGGCTTAAAAATTAATTGATGACTTTGGTCATTAAAAATCTGAAAATTGTAAAAAAAAATACAAATGTATAAAACGATCCAAATTTACGTTTATCTTATTCTCCATCATTTGCTGATTCCAAAAACATATAAATATGTTATATTCGGATGAAAAACAAGCTCTGAAAATTAAATATATAAAAATTATTATCAAAATTAAATTGTCCAAATCAATTTAAAAACACTTTCATCTTATTCCTTGTCGGTTCCTGATTCCAAAAACATATAGATATGATATGTTTGGATTAAAAACACGCTCAGAAAGTTAAAACAAAGAGAGGTACAGAAAAGCGTGCTATCCTTCTTAGCGCAACTACTACCCCGCTCTTCTTGTCAATTTCACTGCCTTTGCCATGAGCGGTGGACTGACGATGCTACGAGTATACGGTCTTGCTGAAAAATGGCAGCTACTTGACTAAATATTGTATTTTCGCCTTACGCGACTTGTTTTCGTTTCTCTCCACCCTGTTCTTCATCTTCATTTCCATGTCTTTTTACACCAGGGATGTGTCGCCACATTTTGCGTTTGGCATTTGAAGGCGATACTTATCTCTCACGCTAAAGAGCGCAATCTGGGAGTTATTTCCCTTGCGGCATTGTCCTTCGACGATTTCACAATGTTTTTTTTTCCTTGACTGCGGCATTGATCGTAACGCAAATTTCAGTGACGACTTTGACTGGCAATTTTTAGTGATTGGCTCTGGCATTAGAATTTTCGGTTTGTCATTGTTGGAATTTATCCTGGGGCGGAGTGGGCCCCAAGCTTCGGCAATGTTTGGGGCGGAACACAAAACTCTGGGGCGTTCCGCCCCCCGCCCCCGCTAGTGTCGAACCCTGAAGTGCATTTCTATAATTAAAATAATATATTGAAGTGTTGCTACTAGCTTTGCGTGTGAGAAACAAATCAAAAGACAGAAAAGACATATTCCTGAGGTCTTTGCAATCCCGGTTTCGTTGCAGTCCCAAGGGTAATAGCGACGCAGGCCTTATAACGTTGGCACCTTATTGGTGCTATGAAGAGTTATGTTGTAAGATTGGAGTTTTTCTTTTATTTTTGCATTAGAATATATATCAATCGACTCCATTGTCGTTGTTCACTTGTGACTTCCTAAAGGTATGTGAGTAACGTAGTCATGCAGCCTGCTAATGCTCCTATTGAGAAGCCGTAATTGTATAGACTCGCTGTTTCTTCATTTGTTTCTGAATAGTACCAGGAATGTGTTAGTTCCAGGTAAACAGAGATGAATTCGAAACAAAACAGTTTCTTAATGCACTTCGATCGAATATTTTGCCATATAAATATACTTAAAAAGAGTCGGTGCATTCTGCACAATTATTATGTTTGACGTGCATTGCTTGCGGCATTTTCACATACTGTATAGACCAGGACGAGTAGCATTTCAAAGAGCAGCAAGCAAGGAAAACGGATGTTCGTCAAATTATATAAACACATATTTAGCGAAATCGTACTGTGTGGTTCAGATTTTGATGTCTGTTCGATACTTCATTTTACTTAGGAGATGTCACTTTTGTATTAGTTGCCTGCCTTCAATGCTTTTAGCGAATGTCTGTTCGATACTTCATTTTACTGAAGAGGTGTCACTTTTGTATTAGTTGCCTGCCTCCCATGCTTTTAGCAGAACATCTTTCAGACAATTGTTATCACAACCCGTTTGAAATCATGGTATCCTAAAGTCAGTCATCAATCTGTGTGTGCGCGCGCGTGTGTGTGTGTGTGTGTGTGTGTATGCGCGCGCGTGTGTGTGTGTGTGTGTGTGTGTGTGTGTGCGTACGTACGTACGTACGTACGTGCGTGCGTGCGTGCGTGGTTGCGTGCGTGCGTGAGTGTGTGTGTGTGTGTGTGTGTGTGTGATAGCTTCCTCTTATATCTGTCTCGGCCATAAACTAATCTGAATTTCATGTGATTCGTGTTCAGAGTAAACTGGGAGACTTAAGTTCAGAGATAGAGAGAGAAAGAGAGAGAGAGAGAGAGAGAGAGAGAGAGAGAGAGAGAGAGAGAGAGAGAGAGAGAGAGAGAGAGAGAGACGCACACACACACACGCACACACACACACACATACACACACACATGCACACACACACACACACACACACACACACACACACACACACACACACACACACACACACACACACACACGCTTCAATGACGACGCTTTATTTCAGACAAAAGAAATATAAAATCCACAAGAACAACATTAGACGTTGTGTGTTTACAAGTTACCTGCAGATACATTAAAATAAAACAGACTCAATTGCAATAACTGCAAAATGCTCAAACAAATGTTACGAATACGTCAATAACAAGGACAAGCTACAAAGAAAGAATGATGAAATATATTAGAAAAATACAGGAGACAAGACGTCTAAGTGTATGAATACATTGAGGTAGAATATGTAAGTGCAAAGGAAAGAATCAAGAAAGAAAATAAGCAAGACAGAAAGAAGAAAGAAAAAGAACAAAAACGTTCTTTGTAAATAAGGTAACGAATATCCGAAACCATCTGTAACAGACAAATGTGTGAACGTCGAGTGCTAAACGTTCAGTTCACAATGTTCGAACAGCCATGTAATGCCATGTAATCGTAAAAGCGTAGACAGCCGATTTTCTTTCCGCGCCAAATTGGCTGCTGTCTTCCGTCTTCGGCGGTTGGAGCTTTTACTCGGGGTTGCTCCCTCCCCAAGAATAGCTGCCTGCCTGGGCTGACGAGTCCATTCTGCCCGGAAAGTTCGAACAAAACGCCGTGTTCAGGTTGTCAACACAAACGCCGATTATCATTCTTTATCTTTAATACTTCCCGCATTTTTGCTGCCAGCAGCAGCTAAACTGATCGGCTTTGGCTAGATTCCGAAATTGATTTCCTAAAACCCAAACGTTTTCGTCTGCTAGACATATTTCTATCCGACAACACTAAAAAATATTATGAGGAAAAATAGGAAATCCAATCCTGAAGAGTCAAGTCGACCTATTATTCCCATTCTGTCAGTAAATTAATGCGGTTTCGGAGCATTTTCGAAAATGATTTCTAGTTCGTTTAAATTATGGTCTTGCAAATTTTCCTGAGTCTTCTTGAAGTCAAATTTGCCAGAACAGTCTCTTACACTAGTATTAGAGTTCATGAATTATGTGTGCACGCACGAATACACGCACATACGCACACAGACATGAGCTGGCAACTTTTGTCCAATTCCCAAGTGATTGCAAATGAGGAGATCCCAAAATGTCGAGGGAAGATCATGATATGACCACAATATTTGTTTAGTTGATTTTGTTTTGTTCTTGGTTTTGTTCTTTTTTTCTTGGTTTGACGTGTACACATTAGGCACTAACCTTCTTTCAATACACAATTTTATTTACGCCATTTTTGTTTAAATACTATATTATATGTATTGTGAGCCCGCCGAACAAGAAATTGCAAGATGTCAACTGTTTACTTGACATTTCTTTCTTTATTTATTTGGTGTTTAACGTCGTTTTCAACCGTTCAAGGTTATATCGCGACGGGGAAAGGGGGGAGATGGGATAGAGCCACTTGTTAATTGTTTCTTGTTCACAAAAGCACTAATCAAACTTGACATTTCTTCACAGTTCGTTTTCATTGTTTTATCCTTTAACCAGCACGTCCAAACAAGTGGCGTCGATAATGGTATATCCAAGACACGCATGTTTGTTGTGACTCAGATATTTTCTTTACAGGACAATTAATGAATGTTCTAGAAATCAATTTTCTATTTTACGATACATTTTCTATCCTGGTGTCATTTGCGCCGGACTGGGCAAAAATAATATGACTGTCACAGATCTCTATATATTATAAGATGTTGATGGGTTGTTGACAGACTAGCTTTTTTGTCGGTCCGAGGGGGAGCATATCGTCTTTTGTTTCATATTTATTGACCAAGGCCGAAGGCCGCGGTCAATAAATATGAAACAAAAGTCGATATGCCCCCCGAGGACCGACAAAAAAGCTGGTCTGTCAACAAACCACCAAACATCGTTTTTGACATCATTTTGGTAGTGAGAAAATAAGTGCACAATCAACCCAGGGAGCCATGCTTTGAAACACGGGTTCCGTGCTGATAACCACACGAGTCCCGGTTTGATAACCACTGGCAATCAACGATAGTCGTGGAGCGAGGATTATCAGAATGAGCTGGCGTGTGAAAGCAACTTTCTGTGTTTTTGAGTTCATTAAATGTTGGGATGAATATGTCAGGTTTGAGGATGCACAGTTCTGTAGGTTCATCTTGTAAATATCAAGCTGAGTGATCGAATGTGGAAGCTACGTTTGGTCAAAGGTCACAGAAGATTTGCGTCGTGCAGCGAAGAAAAGAATCGCGATCTTGTTTCCGGCTCAGTACCTCTTTGTTTTTCATTAGACCTGTCATTCTGCTTGCTCGGCTTTGTTAGATGTTTGCATATCTTGTTGCTATTTTCTTTGCTTTTATAATTGTTTCTTATTTGTGCTTCGTTTATCGATACAACGTCTTGTGCACGGGTCAAAATGTGTGTGTCAGGGGTCGTTTTACTTGAACTTGACGTTCGTGTTTCTCCGAACGTCTGTGTATCGAAACACAGATACACGCACTCCATGACTCTGTAAGAAGACAAAACATATCGCTAGGTTTCATTTGTTTTGGATGAATGTATGACCTTTCATGAAGTAGTTTTGTTTTTTGTTTACTTTTGCCAGTTTGCCAGTTCATTTTTGGAACTTTGCAAAGCAGTGTCGTGTCGTCTGTTTAGGTCTGGGGAAACACCAATGAAAAGTGCCGAAGAATCCCGGAGCGTTTCTATTGGGTTTGCTTTTGATTATTCATGTATAACCTGCTTCCTGCAACTATGGTAACCGGGGATTTATTGCCTGGGGAACATGAGATTTATTTCCTAGGTGCTTGTGAATGAAAAGTCGTGAAAATGATGACAAAGGTATATATTACCTGCTATTCAGACTTGGTCGTGTGACAGACGTTTTCTTCCACACGAGATCATGTTGATTGTCTAACGAAGCCGTGAGGCTGAGTTAGACATCAGCTAATCGAGTGTGGAAGAAAACTCTGTCACACGACCAAGTCGGAATAGCATTTATGTCTCACAGCTTCACCAGAGGAGAGAATAAACACGTTTTGCGTACTCAAGCTTGACAAACCTAAACACAGGAGCAGCCATTGTGGAGAGATCTACTTTTTGACGGAAGTGAACGAACAACTATGAATGACGTCTCGGTATATTATTATTATTATTAAGGAGATTTCTATAGCGCATAACTAAAAGCACTATGTGCTTTACAATATCACAAGGTATAAGCACACGCAGACATACTCTGATTAAATAGAACTTAGTCTAGCAAGACTTACTAAGAACACTAAACATTTGAGTTCATACAAAAATAGAGAATTAAATTAAATACTGGACAAACGATTAAAATAAGCTTAAGGCCTACACCAACTGCAATGGGCTATTTCAAATACAAAAGTTTAGTTAACTATAAAAGGCAGTGCATAAAACTCCATAGTCCTAAGAGGGTCGAACAAATAAGAAACATAAGACTATTTTACTATAATTACTTCGTAATAAATAATAAACATGGAATACAAAGCTGTAATTGTTAACAACAAATTTAAAAAGATTTTCATGCCATATTGCACAACACATTTTGACACACACCCAACCTCACACAAGCGCACATACACACAAACACACACACACACACACACACACACACACACATACATACACACACACACACACACGTGCACTCACACACACACACACACACACACACACACACACACACACACACACACACACACACACACAGAGTAAATTCTACAAATATGTGAATGACGTAACAGTAATCGTCACAGTCTGTATCTTTTTAAGCATCGCATTCTTCATGACGTCTTTCTGTTTATCCTACATACGTGAGAGAGACACCCGTGAGATAATAATCGTTCAAATCACACGTGTGTATATCATGTTAATGAGGTCATGTCAAGCAAGTCTGGCAGGGACCTGTTTTTCCACTGCTTACGATGCCAAAGTCACCGAGACAAACGTTATTATAGAAACAAAAATTGCGCTCGCTAATTACTCTCGATGAATCTTTGGAACTAACACGTCACGCCACACTTTCAGAGTGACGTTTCTTTGCTTTGACGTAATAGATTGCATGAGGCTTTAGAAGAGATCGAGGTTCCAAAACAAGCGTCTTCAATTTAGCTGCCTCTACTGCAGGGCCGAACCCAGGGGGGGGGGGGGGGGGGGGGGGTTCCAGGGGTTCCGGAACCCCACCCCTGGAAAAAGCATGTACCTTGCTTTGAGTGGGTTTTTTTGTTGTTTTTTTAAAATAAATTTTGTGTGTGTCTCTAACAAATTTTATTCAATGTGAAATCCGATGAGAAAAAGGTACCCCCCCACCAACTCACACTGACAGGCCTTAACCCTCAAAACAAGGCCCAGAATGCACCAGATTGCACAGATTTTAACCGTTTTTCAAACATTTTCCGGGGGAGCATGCCCCCGGACCCCCCTAGTTCGCGCGCCTGCTTAGCAGGCGCGCGCTTGTGGCTTCGCCACTTCGCTGATTTGCCCCCCCCAAAAAGGAGGAACCCCCCCCCCCCCCCCTTACAACTCATTTGGTCCGGCCCTGTACTGCAAGACATTTTCAGTCAAATACACGTAAGTACAGTATGTAGGATAAACAGAATACTACATGGCTTGCTGTGTCTTACCAGATTTAAACTCGTTGCTTTTTCAAATAGTGAACAGCTCGCTTTCGCTCCCAGTTCAATATTTAAAAAAAACAAACTCGTGTAAATCTGGTACGACACAGCAAGCCATGTAGTATTCTCTCTGTCTGCATCCGCGAAATGTTTGTTCTTTTCGGGGTCTTTGTCATCTATGTTCAGAACTCTGTCCTTCTAGTTTCAGACTAACAGGCCTCCTGAGCGAGCCACTTTCCTAGGGCAGCTATATTCGCGTATGGAAACAGTACTGTCGTCTGGGATGCCGTTCTCAGTATTCTCAGCGTTGAAGAATTTGTAAAGAGAAGAATTAGAAACGATAACAGCAGGAGAAATAAATGTCGTGTGTGCATTTTGGGGCTTTTGGAGGGACGATTTCGAGTTTGAATCCGTTCTTGCACATGCTCCAAAGCGTGTAACATACAATCTTGCACACGTTTGCTTTAGTAGTGGCAAAGAAGAAAAGCGTGTGACATATAGATATGTAGAGGTTACAACTTACATGCCGAGTCTCAGTGATTATTAAAAATAATGGTCGAAGTTTGCGGATCATGAAAAATGCGAGCTTCAGCAAGCTTTTTCATGACCCCGAACTGAGACCATTATTTTTAATAATCACTGAGACGAGGTATGTAACCTCTTTATTCTTCCTTTCTTGAGTTATTCAAAGAGAAGAGGAGTTTTTGTGCGAAAGTTTGATCGAATCATATTCACTCAACCAGTCTACCTGCGCAGGCGATTGAATAATGCGCGGTTGTATAGTTCAGGGAAAAGCATTCTATTCTGTCAACACTTCTTGTCAGTTTCCCTGTTTTGGAATAAAATCAAGTACACAGTTATGTTGTTATTCTACTGTGGCGGTAAAGGCGGATAGTGTGTGTTCTGTTCATGTTTTGGTATCGCTTAGGAAAAGTTCTTTCTTCGAATGGGACTAGCAGACGAACTTTTGCACCCGTGTTCCAACGTTAAAAACTGTATGAAGTTAAGTTTTCTGGGGCAAAATAATGTATGAAACTGCTGTATGTTCTTCAAATTGAAGAGATGTGTGCACTTGGTTGCGTGTGATCTGTTTATAAAATGAAATATTGTCGAAAACTAACCGTCAGATTGCAGTCTTTTGTCCAAGCAACTCGGTTCAGAACATTTGGAAGGGGAACTACTCGTATCGCTAGACAGAGTACGAGAGTTACTTGCCTTGGAAGTTTGCTTGCACTCATAAGAGATCTAAAGCGAGTTTCTCTGCACTGATCGTTAGATTTGGATTTAGAAAACAACCAAACTCATGGATTTTATATGGAGATTAATGTGTTCAAGCCTGTAGTTGCTAGTTTAAATGCAGTATGTTTGTATTGTTGGTCTAGAGATGTATATTTCGTACATTAGAGCGTTCGGAACTTTTCAATCGCTAAAGTAGTTCCCTCAAAGTCTAGCTCATCAACCTGTGAGCTATCGAGGATTCCGGCCCGTTGTTGGGTAAGTGATTTTGGTTGTTGGGTAAGTTACCGACAAATAACTAGCCCTACACGTTTACAGAGAGAAAGAAGCAGAGGGGGGGGGGGGAATAAATATAGATACTTTTGTTTTTTGTGAAGGAACTCAGTGTGTGTGCCACAAGGGTAGAGAGGAATGAGTCGCTACATCGAAAGTCACTTTGTTAAAAAAAATATATATTAAATCCCCCACAAAATTCAAAATATAAAACACACCATAACAACAACAACAACAACAACAACAACGCCTGCGGTATAAAAGAAATCCAGAAGTGTCATTGTTGGAGATGGCAAGGTGAAGTCCACGACAAGTTGTCGAGGAATTATTATTCCTGTCATGCCCTTGTGCCTGGAAATGCACGGCACTGTTCCTGAAGAGGTTACTGGTCGCACCACAGGTCAAGCGTGTCCACGTTGACATCATGGTTGAAAAAGACTTTGGTTACCTCGTCCAGGCTGATGGGGGTTGTGTAGTTGCCGACGAAAGCATCGTCCACAAACACCTGAAGAGAGACATGCATAAGTCTGTTTCAATTTCATTTCATGTCATTTCAAACTGTTCCGTCCCATTGTTTCAACTTTCGCGCGGCTTCCCACCTGTAGAAAGATAGCAGCAACGATTAAGAAGGACTGGGTGGCCGAGTGGTAACGCACTTGCGCTCGGAAGCGAGAGGTTGCGTGTTCAGGCCTGGGTCAGGCCGCAATTTTCTCCCCCCTTTCCTAACCTAGGTGGTGGGTTCAAGTGCTAGTCTTTCGGATGAGACGAAAAACCGAGGTCCCTTCGTGTACACTACATTGGGGTGTGCACGTTAAAGATCCCACGATTGACAAAAGGGTCTTTCCTGGCAAAATTGTATGGGCATAGATAAAAAAAAAATGTCCATCAAAATACCCGTGGGACTAGGAATAAAGTTTAAAAAAATTCCATCTCACACGGCATTAAGTCTCAGGAAACATGAATACACGCATGCAGGAAAACAAAATATGGGTTGCGCCGTATGTATGGCAGCTCGCTTTCCCCGGGGAGAAAGCAGCCCGAATTTCCATGAGGGTAACCTCACTGGACTGTAAATCTTATCCCATCCATCCAATCCAAGATACGTGCCACCCTGGTGCTCAAGCCAACTACACTTCTTGCAAAATTACAGATGTCTTTTGCGTGCTACGGTGGTGGGGAATGGATACCATATATGAGGTATTACATAAAGTTGTCTTGTGTCCGTCCCGTCCGAGGGACGCTTCGGCTTCCCAAACTGCCCCCGGTGGACCGTTAAGTGTCGCAGTTTGGGACATCACAGTGACTCCCTCGGCGACCACCTGGGATGTCCCCCACGTACTGCATTTGTCCCCCACCTCACCCTTAAAACGTGCCCCATCCCGAAATGTCCCCCACCTTTTTTTCACCCATCCCCTCCCCTCCCCTCCCCTCCTCTCTCTTCTCTCTGTGAAAGTGTCCATATGTGCGAGTGTGTGTATATACTATGTTTAAAATGGATGAAGTTGTGTGTCTAATTGGTTTGGTAAGGATAAGGACCCGTATTCCTACAACTTTCGCCTGACCCTCCCCCTTTAACCAAAACTAAATCAATGGGACTTTTAGTTACTGATTAAAACAGGATCGCATTGTATTCCTTATCTTCTCCTGAATTCAAAAAATATAGATATGTCATGTTTACTCTAAAAATGTGCTCAGAATGGAAGAAAATAGGTCCAGTAAGTACTTCGGTCGAATGCTTCGCGGAGACGAGGGTGACCCGTCTCGGTCTTCAGGTTAGCCGAGACTATCTGAAGGTAGTCTCGGCGATGACTGTTTTTGGGGTCAGTGATCTTTATAGTTTGTCAACGATTGACTAAATGTTTTTATATCGCTTCACGCGACTTGTTTTCTAACGTCCCTTCAACAAACATGGCTATGCGGGACTCGTGTGAGTAAACCAACGAAGGAACAACACAAAAGAAGGTGGACAATATAAGGTAAAAGATGATAACACAGAAATTTTACGGTTTTAACAAAATAATACCAAAAAGGTTAACCTTAATTTCGAAAAGCGTGGGAGCTCTGACGATCACCTCGAATGAACGGTTGACGGCGAAAGGAAAAGGAGAAAGAGATGTCTTCAGGCTTGGCATCCACCCGCCGTTCATCTTGTTTGCCAATAAGAGCTCGTTCATGTCGTTTAGAAAGTCGAATCTGAAGTCAGCGTGTAGAGCCCGATTGCCTCCATCTTTTTCAAAGTTCAGGCTGAACCTGAAAAGCTTACTCTGATAAGCATGGTGCATTTATCATATATGATACTCAGCATAGTTTTTTGTCAAAGGGATTCCTTTAATGAAATCGTGTCTCGTCATTTTAATCAAATGCACAACATTAAATAAATATAAAGTGGGACAAACAGGAAGGTATTTTGTGTTAAGTTGACCTCCATTCTGATTTTAACTCTTTTAAGATTGAGTGGTTACCTGGTGGGTCGTGTAGGATAACCTGTCATGCAAACAGTCCAGCCTCGCTCGGGTCTTTTGGGTACACTGAGACGCTCCAAAGCCTGACAGAGATAAAAAATTAAAAAAATCGTGATCATGGCACTTTAAGTGTCCTGTTTTAAAAAATAAGATGTCCTTCTTTCTTTCTAATTAATGCAATATCTTCTTGTCGTTCGCTGTTAGATCGTCAGTCCGGACTGCAGAGCGAAACGTGCTGTCCTCTTCAAGTCCTCTCTGGGGCCGTATAGCTTCTGTTGTAGCGCTGTCTCCTCTGGCCAGATGGTATTAATGCAATATAAAGCCACACAAATCCATACCGAAAAAACTCAATATGTATAAGAAAAGTTTTGGATAAACGAGATCAGAACAAGGAAGAAAAGAAAAGTAGAAACCAAGACTAAAATCAAAACTGTCAGTATTCGTACTACACATAGGCTTACATGTAAACGGAATTCAAAACATGTATATTTGGGAAAGATGGGAAGAGAGAACGACAGCAATGTCAGAATAAAACCAATAAAGGAGAAGAAAGCAAATAACAAATTTAAAAAATATAATAACGTACACACCATCAAGATAGGAAAGAACGGAGATCAATAGAAATAAAGCACATGGAATACAGAGGCTTGCTACCATGACTGAGCAAGTAAAGCAAGCGAAAGACAAAACGAAAAAAAGTAAGACTAAATATGACTTACGTTTGGGTTCCTCCAGATTCTCTGCCGACATTCCCAAGTGTTTACAGTCCACTGTCCAGTGGCAGAACAGCGGAAGGTGGGGCTGTCTCCGATGTTCATGTAGTCGTCGCTGCAGATGACATCTCCGTCCATTCCCCGGCCGTTTATACGCCAGGTTATGTTAGTTCCACTGTTGTTAGGAGGATTGCGTGCAGGGTCACACGGCACGAATGCTGTTATACATGAAATGGCCATGTCAATCGAGAAATAAAAAATATTTAATACGTTGTCCTAAAGCGGGTAAAAAACGTCCCCAATCAAAAAGAAGCTAATGAACAATAAAGTATTCAAGTAATAACAAATTGATTTTCTTGAAGTTACATATGGATTCACTCATTTTCTCATTCATTAATTCATTGGCAATCTATCAAATCGTTCAACTGTTGATTGTATCAACTTAACACATCATAAACTTTATATAAATGAGAATATATCATAAAGTCTGCAACCAGGATTATTTTCTAAAGTTGCTTCAGTGGATCCATCAAACAATGTTAAGACAAAAACACAGATTCAAATAAACAGTACACGAATTTGATATAAAATACCTGTGAACACATCTACCGAGGCAACTGAAGCGTCAGTGGTCGTGTCTGTTTCCACCTGTAGGTAGCACGTGCCTGACTCCTTGTCATAGGCACAGGAGTCACATTGGGAGTGCTTCATGCACTCCCCAACGCACATAATACCCGATCGTGCTGACGTTGAAACGTTGTATTCCCTGACTGCCTGATTCTTGAGACGATGCCACTTGGCATACTTTGTGATAGCCGAGTCAGTTAGAATAAGTAAAGAGGCGCCCAGCAACAGCAATACTGGTGAAGCCTTCATGGTTGAAACACAGCACGTTTGAAAGTCGAACCTGATATATGGGAGTAGACGGTAAAATGACGTACGCTACGATAACTTAAAGTTAGTACACCCTAGGCGCCATATTGAAAGTTTTCTGACGATTTTGACCTTAAAAAGTTCAAGGTACACTCGCTGAACTGTGATTTAGAAACACCTGCAATGATTTGCAAAAAATGTTCTGAAACTATGCCAAATAATTAAATGAATGTTAATCAGCGAGCGGTTTGCTTCGCCCAGCTCTCCTGCGTCAGGAGTCCTGACTTCCGTTTGTCATCATATGTTATTAAGTCCTAATAGATACCCATTCATCAAAGCAGATTAAAACCGTTGAATTGAGGAAGGCAAACCTATAATCTACTATTGTCTAGCAATCGCATTCACATTCCGAGCCATACAAGGCTAAACTACTTCTCGTTACATAAACAAACACACTGCCCGTTTGAGAATATCACCGTCTTAAAAGACTACCAAACACGAATTTAGATTTGAAAAATTAGAACGCTCAAACACTAATTCTAAGACCTTCCTCGTGTGTTTTGACATCTATTCAACGCCCAAAACGAAGTCTGTAGCTCTAGGCTCAATTTCAAATATGTTAGGACGAAAGTTCTGACTTGCGCAAAAAGGCGTCACATTGAGAATTACAGTCTGGAATTCCCACTTAAAACACAGCCGTTTTCAATGTTGATAACTCAGCGCTCAAGCGTTTATTTACAAGGTATTCCTGGTGTGTAGCCACATAATTAAAAAAAACTGGAATGTATAGCTCTTAGCTTGATGAGAGACAGTTGTTTATTTTGCTAGATTATACCACTTCAAGCTAATGTCTTATCACCAAGAATAACGGCTCAAGCAAACAAATACTCAGGCCAATGAAACTAGAACTGCAAGCTAGCCTTGCAATATTGAACGTACGAAGACAGCATCTGCACAAGTTAGAAGTCTTGTTTTAAGCGTTGAATTACAAGAAAAACAAATACAGGAATTGCAGATAGCTGAGGTCTTTGGAATTGTAAGAACAAGTCGGTTGCCCGTATAAAAGTGTTGCAAGCCTTTTTTTTCAATTCCTACTAGGTACGAAGGGGCATTCTAAAGATAACTTTGGCACTTTATTGTCGCATATACTCTATAGAAAACGCCGTAACAACGTTCAGGTTTATGCGTTTGTTCGTAATGGACTTTAAAGGCACAGTAAGACTCCCGTAAACCATCACAGATACTGTCAGGCTTTTACACACTGTACAAACACCCTTTCATTTAAACACTCACCGCTTGAGAACATCTTAGGTGCCCTCCGTAAAGAGCGAGCAATTTTCAAAGAATTTATTTTTGCGTGGTTTATCTTACCCCTGAGCCATCGTGAACCCGTGTGGTCCAGTTTCCTTTTTTTCAGAATGTAGTCGTCAGTTTGTGATTTCCAATGCGACTCGCTGTAAGCTTATCTGCAATAGCACGTTATCACGTACCTATGAATCTAAACGCACCAAACGGCTGTGATTCGCACGAACTCTAGCGATGGCTTTTGACTGTTCAGAGGAACTGGCGATTGGCATTAACCACGACCTTGCGTGACCCTGCTTCCGGGCTTTTCTTTTTTCAAACTTTCAAAACTTCGAATTGTACTGATCTTGTCTTGATGAAAAAAGAATTCTTTTATGATTTAAGAATTTTTGTGTAACAAGCTGTCAATTTATCATTTAGATTTTAAAAGTTAGGTCTAGCGCCAAAACGCACCGTCCGATTTTGTTATCAGACAATCCGCAAAATTAATTCTTTGAAAATTGCTCGCTCTTTACGTAGGGCACCTAGGATGTTCAAAAGCGGTGAGTGTGTTAATGAAAAGATGTTTGTACTGTGTGTAAAAGCCTGACAGTATATGTGATGGTTTACGGGAAGCGTACTGTGCCTTTAAACTAAAAGCGCACATCCGTCCTGAGAAGAAGGGTTTTGGACAAGGTTTTAATGCTGCTGTTGAGGTGAAGTAGCCTCTTTAAAATCGATCATGACCCAGCGGACGAATTTGTGTGCTAATGGCGGTTCATTCAAAGTAAGCTTAAGAACTGATGTTTTGCCTCGTGGAAGTTATCATTTGTTTAGCCTTGTCTAAGTGTCCTCCTATTGAAATTTGCCATGAACAGTCAGACACGTCACTTAAACTCTTTTGAAGAGAGGTCTCGAGAGACTGTCAGCTTTTTACATTTAGTCAAGTTTTGACTAAATGTTTTAACGTAGAGGGGGGAATCGAGACGAGGGTCGTGGTGTATGTGCGTGTGTGTTTGTGTGTGTGTGTGTGTCTGTCTGTGTGTGTGTGTGTGTGTAGAGCGATTCAGACTAAACTACTGGACCGATCTTTATGAAATTTGACATGAGAGTTCCTGGGTATGAAATCCCCATACGTTTTTTTCTTTTTTTGGATAAATGTCTTTGATGACGTCATATCCGGCTTTTCGTGAAAGTTGAGGCGGCACTGTCACGCCCTCATTTTTCAACCAAATTGGTTGAAATTTTTGTCAAGTAATGTTTGACGAAGCCCGGACTTCGGTATTGCATTTCAGCTTGGTGGCTTAAAAATTAATTAATGACTTTGGTCATTAAAAAACTGAAAATTGTAAAAAAAATATTTTTTTTATAAAACGATCCAAATTTACATTCATCTTATTCTCCATCATTTGCTGATTCCTTCTTCTTCTTCTTGGCGTTCGCAGGTTTGCTGATTCCAAAAACATATAAATATGTTATATTTGGATGAAAAACAAGCTCTGAAAATTAAAAATATAAAAATTATGATCAAAATTAAATTTTCGAAATCAATTTAAAAACACTTTCATCTTATTCCTTGTCGGTTCCTGATTCCAAAAACATATAGATATGATATGTTTGGATTAAAAACACGCTCAGAAAGTTAAAACAAAGAGAGGTACAGAAAAGCGTGCTATCCTTCTCAGCGCAAGTACTACCCCGCTCTTCTTGTCAATTTCACTGCCTTTGCCGTGCGCGGTGGACTGACGATGTTACGAGTATACGGTCTTGCTGCGTTGCATTGCGTTCATTCTGTGAGTTCGACAGCTACTTGACTAAATGTTATATTTTCGCCTTACGCGACTTGTTGGGATTGTGTAGAAAGCTGAGACGAGTGCAAAGAGAGAGAGAGAGAGAAAGAGACAAGGTTAAGAAATCACACGGAAAGTGCTGATGTTCTGAAAGAATTTCTTTCGTTTTCAATATTCATGTTGTTTAACAGCGAAACTTCTTGCATTAACCTTTGGCAGCCAAAGTCGGTGTTTGTGACCCGCGAATGCGATGAACAATGGGCGCGTCCTTGTCAACTATAGGGACGTTAAAAATATTCGTCACAAACAATACAGTGCAGATACTGTGAAGGTTTATTCTGGGACACCCCCCTCCCCCCCCCCCCCCCCCTTTCACTGTACTGTGATAGACCTAAATGTGAATGGCTTCTACACCGAGACCACCTTTTATTCCCCCCTCTGCTTCTTTACCTCTGTAAACTTGTAGAGCTAGTTATTTTTCGATAAACACCCAGCAACCAAACAAATAACGAGCCAGCAACAGCCTGAATCCTCGATAGCGCAGTGGGTTGAGAAGCTGTTCTGTGTCGGTACTACTTTTGGGACTGAAAAGCCTGTTCTGAACTCTCTAATGTATTAAGTATACATCTCTGGAGCAAACAATACAAACATACCGCATTTAAATTAACAACTACAGGCTTGAACACATGAATCTCCATATAAAATCCATGAGTTCGGTTGTTTTCTGAATCTAGATCTGCCGTGCACAAACTGTTCAACACAAGCAAATTCCCAAGGCAAGTAACTCTCATACTTTGTCTAGCAACAAGAGTTAGTTCCCCTTTCAAATTTCTTTTCACTCAGTTTCTTCTACGACAGACTGCAACCCGACGGTCAGTTTTCAACAATATTTCATTTTATAAACAGATCACACGCAACCAAATGCACACATCTCATCAATTTAAAGAACATAAATCGGTTTCATACACTATTTTCCCCAGAAAACTGGACTTCATACAGTTTTTAACGTTGGAACACGGGTGCAAAAGTTCGTCTGCCAGTCCCATTTGACGAAAGAACATTATCCTAAGCGATACCAAAACATAAACAGAACACACAATATTTGCCATTACCGCCAACCTTGTCTACTCAGTGAACTCATTCCACAAACACAAGCACAATGTCTAATCAGAGGGAAAAGGGGTATTTATTTTCATCATCGCCTGTGTGTATACCTAAACATTTTAATCGGTTCCGCCTCCCAACTGAGCGTGATAAGGAGAAGGGGGAAGGAACGAAGGACAAGGGAAGAGGAAGGAAGGGAAGGGGGGATACTCTTGAACAATTAATCAGCTACTGCGCGGTACATTCCGAGGTACCTGTCATGACTCTGGCGCGCGCGCGCTGTGCGTTTACTGCCAGACCCTAGCAGACACAGGGGAAGGGAAAGGGGAAAAAGGAAAATAGGACCACGCCGTGGGCGCTGTTCTCACTTATTCATTAAAAACAGAATTGTATCCGTAATAGGGAAAACTCATCTCATGCAATTTGGACCTTAATGTAACTTCCATACAATTCATACAGCTCGCTATCATATAATTTGACACACGTTTTTATCTAACAATCACAAACAATAAAATAGCTATCAGACCACTTTTTATAATAAAACAATTCTAAACAATATCTTTACACAATCATACTAGAAAAATGCACAATATCCGTGAACAACTATCAAACATACATTTCTTAAGATCCTGATTACGTTTAATAAAGAGAATCAATAATTCTTTCAACACAAAATTCAATATTTTGCAATTATAAAACTAAGAATGCATACAAAATAGATACTTATAAACTAACAACAAAACATCTATAAAATCACAAATAAAATGTAAACGTACCTTCTTGTGCAGAACACAAGTTACAAAATCAACAATCTCTGGGAACAAAATTAGCAACAACGTCTTTACGGTTTCAGAATCAGGAAAACAAAAAAAGATATTCGCGCCACAAACGAGGATGTCAGGAACAAATTACTTATCAAATTAATACGCCTAAAACATAGTCCCTTCATTCCAAAGAAAATTCCCAATTTCTCTTCAAAAACAAACTATAAAAATATATGTATCAAAACGTTACATAACTTATGCAGACTATTATTCTCTTCAACCCTTATGAACAATGTGAATTTAAACAATACAATAATCATTATCAATACTCCATGCATATTCAAGAGCATTAGTCCTTTTTGCTGATCCTACAAGTCTCTTAAATAATGATGCCAGAGAAAACACAGGGCGACAAACGACCTCTGCCACGGAAACGCCCCGGCACCTGCGATATCTCACGTGCGAGAAACATAACTAACGTTGGCAGCTATGTATAAGGACCGTACGTGAGAAAAAGGGTGCGAAACCATGAAAGTCTCTTGCAAGGAATGACACTACGCTTAGACCGACCATAAAACAACAGTGTCCAGTCCAAGAATTAGAGACAAAGAAACGGAGAGAGAGAGAGAGAGACAGACAGACAGACAGACAGACAGACAGACAGACAGACAGACAGACAGACAGACACAGAATCTCATCCCGTTACACTTGATTTTAGTCCAAAACAGGGAAACTGACAAGAAGTGTTAACAGAATGGAATGATTTGCTCGGAACTATATAACCGCGCATTAATCGATCGCCTGCGCAGGTTGACTGGTTGAGTGAATTGGATTCGATCAAACTTTCGCAAAAAAACTCCTCTTTTCTTTGAATAACTGAAGAAAGGAGGAATAAAGAGGTTACACACCTCGTCTCAGTGATTATTAAAAATAATGGTCTCAGTTCGCGGTCATGAAAAAGCTCGCTGAAGCTCGCATTTTTCATGATCCGCCAACTTCGACCATTATTTTTAATAATCACTGAGACTCGGCATGTAACCTCCACGTATACCGCGAAAGAAAACACAATCGAATAGATGCGGAAAAGACAACCACTTAAGCTAAATGGGAAAAAACAACCATCCCACATACTAAGGACTAGATGATTATCCGCTTCGCCGGGTACCGGCTTCGCCGGGAAGAAGTAGAGCCGAATACCCGGCTGCGCCGGGGACCCGGCTTTGCCGGGTGTACGCCGGCTTTGCCGGCGCACGAAGGAAGAGAGATAAACGCGCAAAAGACTGGAGAAGATAAGGAAGAGTTACTGGGAATGGATGTAGTGGATCTACAGAAAAACCAAAATCGGTTCAGCGCTGTGCGCTGAGAGCACGTGTTCAAAATTCTCATCGACCAGGTTGTGTCCGGGGTCTACCTGAATATGCCCATCAAATTTGAAGCAGATCCATCGAGATCAAAGCAAACTTCTCTTTCCAAACATCCCATAAACCTGTGGTATGCTCTGATCTACGAATGACCTGGACAACATGTGTTCCAAAGTGTTTCTGTCTCCTGCTATTTGATGACCCTCGAATGCTAATTCTTGCAGTGAAAGACACCACCGCATCACACGTTTTGAAAATTTCACCCATCTTCCCAAACACCTGTTTCATCTCATCCTTTTGCCTCTCTGTCAAACCAGGATCAAAAACAATGTCTCCGATTGTCTCTTCCTTCCCCCTGGGCAATGTAGGCAACGGCAACGGCTCTATCTCCTCAATCGGAGGTAACACTGCAACATTTGCCTCTCCCCACCTATTAATTGGGAAGACATCCTGACTGCCCCAGTCAGATCTCAGTGGAATGCTTTCGCGATACCCACTACTTGTCTATGTATCAACAACATCAACAACTTCCTCAATCTCAACAACTTTCTCTGCACAAACTGCATACTTCTCATCCCCTTGTGACAAACTCAACATCTCTTTCAATGTCTCATCTTCTCTCTGCAACCCTATCAGATCCTCCACGTTAACCGACAAATCAGCAGTAATAACACCTTTTAAAGGCACTGGATCCTCCAGTTTCTTTTTGGCTTGTGCCCTGGTCGTAGCACACGCGACCTTTTCAAGTACCACATTTCAGTTTCTTTCTTGTGACTTACATCTGCACACAATCCAACACCCTGCGTATTCCCTAGGAATAAATCTACTCTGGGTACTACACCCTGAAGATTACCTATCACTATGTCAGCGACTGGATCTGTTAGCACACAACACTTCAACTTCCCTTGAAAATATGGGGTATCGACAACCACTTCCGCCAATGGATACATATCAATCCGTCCACTAAAACCCTTTACCTTTTGGACTTCTCCCTGTATGTACTGGCTTGGTAAAACCATAGATATCCCTTGACAGGATCGCCAACTCTGCGCGCGCGCCAACGCTGGCTCTGTTTCGAACTCCCGTCTGCGGCTGCGAGAGGTTTTGACAGTAACTTTACTTCCGGTGCAGTCTTTCAACACATGGAGAAGAAGGAGAATTTCGAAGGGGAGGT
This sequence comes from Littorina saxatilis, assembly GCF_037325665.1. Classification (NCBI taxonomy): domain Eukaryota; kingdom Metazoa; phylum Mollusca; class Gastropoda; order Littorinimorpha; family Littorinidae; genus Littorina; species Littorina saxatilis. Next base: position 46,580,020 of record NC_090250.1, read on the forward strand.
GGAGTTTGTGGCTGAGGTATGTGAAAAGCAAACAAAGCAATACAAAAAGATCATTGCTGATGATTGAAATGAGTCATGTGAATCAACAATAAAGATTGATTGTGGACGGCACGTCATTATTTTTGTTTTTAACACTTGAAACGCGAGAGCATCTGACACACTGGTAAATCCGAAGCTGTGCACTCAAGCTAATCAGCAGATCGTTTTTCTGCAGAATTCTCGTTCACATCGGCCACTATTTTAGCTCAGCGAACCGACAAATTTGCAACAGAACAATTTCTGAATGTTAGAAATTCGGCTGTAGATTTATAGATACCCTTTCTATTCCATGGTTGTTGTTTTTTCAGGGGGAAAGTACCGACATCTCAATCGCTGAAAAGATGACAGCATCACCACAAAAGAAACTCCAAGAATTGCCAAAAGTAAGTAAAAATATTGACAGATCTATGTAAAAGACTATGAAAATTTAGAACTGGAACAACAGCTATTCAAGAAATAACCGATAAGTGATATATTATAACTGAACCATTGATTGATTTGAATGTACATCATGCATGGAAGTTAAAAATGGTGCAGGAACTGAAGTCAGATCAACACATCAAAAAGATCAGTGCAATATATTTGTTTTCTTTCCCCTCCAGCATAATTCTGTTTTGATATATGCTTGATGTCTTCTGTTGTTTTTAAATTCATTGTCACTTCTAAATTGCATGCTTTATTGCAGAACGCTTGTGCATGATCTACCAAGAATGACAACTGCCTTTCGCCGGAGCTCAGAGGGCTTGTCGACCAATTCAGTAATTGAAAAGTAAGTTTTTGAGTAAGGCGATATAAAAAAATCAGCTTGCAAAGTCCCAGTACCTGAAAGATCACTTTCATTCATAGTTTTCGAGCAAAAATACTGCTTCGTTGCACAGAGAGGCTACTGTTTACAAATATTTTAGGTACATGCCTGCCACTACAATATTTCATGTGTTTTTTAGGATCATTGATAGCACATGTCATAGTTGAAAGACATGATAAGGATTCATGAAAGTGGTTTGTCAACACGTTCTATAACGACAAATGGAATAAAAAATTTAATATGTTCACATCCATTCATGTAAAGTGTAGTTTTGGGTTGTTGTCGTGTGTTGTTGGTTTTGATTGTGTGCATGCATCTACATCTTCAGTTTCACTCTTGGGTTGATTTCTGCTATATTTGTGTGTTGTTTTATTTATAATATTTTATTTTCTGTGTTTTAGGTGCAGATCTGGAAGAGAAACTTCTGCTTCTTCATGACTGCCTAGTTCCCTGAGGCAAGGTTGGGAATGCTGCCAAGGAGAAGGCGTGGGCCAGGTACTACTCTGCTTTTTCAACCCAGCATTCAGGCATTACTGAGTTGACAGTATCCCCTGCAGTTTCAGCCTGGATTGCCTTGAACATGTTTATACTGTTGGTGTCTTAAAGGCCTATGAAGAAAAACTAGGGAACCAGTAAGTGCATTAGAAATCAAAGAGGATGAAGAGGACAATGCAAAGTATGTTGGAGGATGTGTTGCCAAAAAGCTAAAACAGAGAGTTTGGTGTCTCCAAAAGAGTGCGTACAGAGATGAGAAATTGCAGTGTTTGGAAGCCCTGACTTGCGCACCTGAATCCTACAGTGAAAAGAGTGAAAACACCCCTGACATGACAAGCATGCTGAACAAGGGCAAACTGACCTTTGTCAAGCCCAATGTATTGCAGATGTGTCTGTCCATGCAACACAAAGCAGAAATCTTAAACAGAATGAGGCAAAGCGTTGATGATATCAAATAACCAAAGGGAAGTAATTGCTCTTTATTCATACGACATGACCGTGTAATAGAGTAAGCGAGAGTTGTACAAAACCTTTTCTCCTGGCACCTGAGAGAATAACAAGCATTGAAATGAACAAGCGACTTTCATCCTCTCGTGCCAGGAGAAAAGGTTCCGTACAACTCTCGCTTAATCTATTACACATGTCGTATGCATAAAGAGCGATTACTTTACTTCCCTTTGGTGATTTGATGTCCATGGAACATATTTTCTGGGAAACCTGTGCATCAACACACAGGCAAAAGCAGATGACTTTATTGAACCATGCAGGAACAGTGATGCTGTTCCGGTGTGTTTTTATGACACTTTGTATTCATTTGATCTTTCACAAGCTGTTCAAGAAGACACTTTGCAAAATGTTCTGTTTTTTTTTTAAATAAGACTCCACCACAAACTGAAGACAATGATGGACAAAATGAAATGTACATGGAAAGAAAAGACTGAGGAAAAAGCTGAAAACATGCAATGTTGGACAAAATGAAATGCACATGGAAAGAAAGGAGTTTGAGGAAAAAGCTGAAAACATACAATGTTGAGAACAATCAGGAAGGATCTCTGTAGTGTGTTGTGTATGATCTTTCTTCATGCAGTACAAACTATCCCATCTGATCAAGTGCATGTACATTGAATTTGAACTTCTTGATTGTTGTCTTAGGTGTCGATTTTTTGTGTTAAAATCTGCTGTCGTTAAAATGTACTTCTCTTCCTATTTGGTTCAGTATTGTATCACATGGCTTGTTCAGTGCCTGTTCTGTATTTTCATGAGTCCATGTAAATTTAAGTCTGCAACATGAAAAATTTAAACATATTCATTTTGCTATGGTTCAAACCTAATTCCTTTATGTACTTGTTCAAAATATAATTTTGACAGCGATATATTTTGCAAACAGTTTTCATTTCAAAATCAATTGTCAGCCACTTGATAAATGTCTTGCATCGATGCGTCTGATTGTTTTTATGTTGACCACTATGTACACCGGAATTTGCTTTGCTTTCCTAATAGAACATGTTCAGTCGCATACCAGCAACACTTTGTTATAACCTTGAATGGTTGAAAACAACGTTAAACACCAAATAAAGAAAGAAAGAAAGAAAGCAACACTTTGTTAACGTTTGAATGGAATTGGAAGTTGTATGAACTCAAATAGAGCATATGTATCTTTGGTCACAGTGACACACACCATACAGTGACAATTAATGCAGGGCCGGACTAGGGCTACGGGGGGGGGGGGGGGGGGGTTATGCAACCCCCCCTCCCCAACCTAAACATGTACCTCACTTATTTAAAAAAAATGTATTATTGTTTATTTTATGCCGTTTCATGCAAGGAGCGACCATTTTCCTATCTCAGAATATGACCTACCCTTCCCCTGACCCCCACAAGGGGCAGAGGAACATCCCCCTGGACCACCACTGGCAACCCCCCCCCCCCCCCCCCTCCTCTTTGCTTAGTCCGGCCCTGTAATGTACCAACATTCACTATCTCACTCACTGACTCAGTCTCAATTCGCACAATTTGACACAAGAAAGATTCCTATTCATACACATGCATATATTTAATCAATGAAGTAGATACATTCTCAAACAAAGTTTCAACATGTTGCACCCAAATTAAAGCATAAATTCTTGTGACATTTAATTTAATTAATTAATTAACGGGAATTAATCAATGCTTTAATTTGGGAGTTTGAAATTTGTTGCAATAATTTCTTGGTCAAGTTTATTTACATTCTCTGCTAAAGAGCTTTACAGTCAAATCCAATTTTCCACACCTAACCTATAAAACACAACATTCCAAATGGAAAAAAAAAAAATCATTCTCTTGGCTCAGAATTGGTGTTGATTAATTGTAACACAAAGCGATTTACTGAAAATGTTACTTGTCACTCGTACTCACTTCAACACTGTCGCCAAGCCAGTCTAAACTGCAGCACGCTGCTTCAGGAGGGACTTTTTCCTTTACACTTTAAATCCAAACACCATCGGCTGCGTAGAAAAATCACTGAAAATGCTGACTCAAAGTCAAACCTTAACCAAGCTGGCCTCCAGGCTCCAGCACAACAACCTTAACCACCTGGTTCCCCTCGTTCTTCGCGAGGCACCATGACTCGGGAAGCTGCTGTACATCACGACACAGTTCTTCAAAGTTGTAGTTGCAACAACCTCTGGCAATTCTGGTGCGGGACGGAATGTCTGAAAAAAAGCAGAACAATAAACCCTTAGTAAAACTAAATTTCTAGAGAAATAAGTCTAACTGTCCATACAAATAGCTGGATGATAGCTATTAATGGCAGTTGATAGACGTTTGAAGTTGAACGATTTGGTGGAGAATAGGTCGACAAGCTCTCTGAGCTCCGGTGAAAGGCAGTTGAAAGGCAGAAAGAACAAGCGTTCTGCAATAAAGCATGCAATTTAGAAGTGACAATGAATTTAAAAACAACAGAAGACATCAAGCATATATAGACTATATCAAAACAGAATTATGCAAGAGGGGAGAGAAAACAAATATATTGCACTGATCTTTTTGATGTGTTGATCTGACTTCAGTTCCTGCACCATTTTTAACTTCCATGCATCATAGACCTATCAATGGTTCAGTTATAATATATCACTTATCGGTTATTTCTTGAATATCTGTTGTTCCAGTTCTAAATTTTCATAGTCTTTTACATAGATCTGTCAATATTTTTACTTACTTTTGGCAATTCTTGGAGTTTCTTTTGTGGTGATGCTGTCATCTTTTCAGCGATTGAGATGTCGGTACTTTCCCCCTGAAAAAACAACAACCATGGAATAGAAAGGGTATCTATAAATCTACAGCCGAATTTCTAACACTCAGAAATTGTTCTGTTGCAAATTTGTCGGTTCGCTGAGCTAAAATAGTGGCCGATGTGAGCGAGAATTCTGCAGAAAAACGATCTGCTGATCAGCTTGAGTGCACAGCTTCGGATTTACCAGTGTGTCAGATGCTCTCGCGTTTCAAGTGTTAAAAACAAAAATAATGACGTGCCGTCCACAATCAATCTTTATTGTTGATTCACATGACTCATTTCAATCATCAGCAATGATCTTTTTGTATTGCTTTGTTTGCTTTTCACATACCTCAGCCACAAACTCCACCTCCCCTTCGAAATTCTCCTTCTTCTCCATGTGTTGAAAGACTGCACCGGAAGTAAAGTTACTGTCAAAATCGTCTTTTCCGCTTTCCGCTACTTGGTGAGCGCGCGCAACGAGTTGGCGATCCCGTCAATACACATCTATGGTAAGACCAACGACTTCCTTACCCCAGCTACATTAGCTCCTGTGTCCCTCAGTACTGAAACTTGCTTCCCATTAACGAACGCTTCCGCTAATGGCAACGACCCGAATGCTGCCGAGCTTACCAACACCCCAGCGTCTTGACAATCCGCTACCGACTTCGCTGAATATGCTACCTGAAAACATTCTCTAGCGTAATGGCCCAACTGCCCACATCTGTAACATGTGCCCTGATTCTGCTGTTCAGTACCTGTACGTCTAGTACTTCCTTGCTGCCATCCTCTACCCGGCCTACGATCCTCTCCTCTGCCTTGAAACCTGGTTTTTCTGCTCACACCATCTTGTCTTCTGCCACTATCACCTTGACCACGATTGCAAGACTGTCCTGATCCACGATTCTGATTGAACGCTAGGTTTCCAGTTACCAAAGGATTTACTTGTTGCTTTCTGGCCAAACATTTATTCGGATGGGCTGATTTGTAAGTTTCTGCGCTAGCAATCATGTCTTTTGAATTTTTACAATCACGTTCTCTCAAAAAGACTGCCAAATCAGTGCATACACTGTTGAGAATCTGCTCACATAACACGAAATCAAACAACGCTTCATATGAGTTTTCTATATCAGACAACCTCAACCAACGGTTGAAAAGATGCTTCATCTTTGTTACGTATGTGCCAAAACTTTCATCCGCCTCTGGCTTCGTACTGCGAAATTTCTCACGAAATCCATCTCGAGTGCACTGAAACTTCTTCAACAACTCTTTCTTCAAGTCTTCGTAAGACAAAGTACCCGTTGAAAACAATGAGTGAAACAATGACAAAGCTCCACCTTCCAGATAAGCTGATAAGTATGTGGCCCACTCTGAATCACTCCATTTGTTCGCCTTTGCATGCGTTTCAAATCTGTACAAAAAACTGTCAATGTCATCTTTATCTTCTTTGAACATGGGGAGTTTTGGGTATGTGTCTGTCAATAATCTCTCATCTCCTCCATCTCCTCTCTGTTTCGGCGTTCCCCAGGGATCAGTTCTAGGCCCAGTTTTATTTGTACTATACACCACTCCTCTCTCTCTGCCGTCATCAAGCAACACGCAGTCAATCACTACCTCTTTGCAGACGACACACAACTCCAACAAGCATGCAAGCCTACAGAAATCCAAGCGGTGACGCACACTCTCCAAAACTGCACTTCAGATATTAAATCATGGATGACAAACAATATGCTCAAGTTAAATGATGACAAGACTGAATTTCTTCTTTTCTCTGGAGCTTCCTCTTCGACCACTTCCCTTCCAGCCTCCATTACAGTAGGTTCTAGTGACATTTCTCTCTCTGATAGTGCTAGGAATCTTGGGTTCATTATGGACTCCCACCTCTCAATGAAACAACACATCAAAAAAGTCTGTCAGACATGCTACTTTGAGATCAGAAGAATAGGTTCCATAAGAAAATGTCTCGCTGTTGATGCCACTAAAACTCTCGTTACATCCTGCATTCTGTCCAGATTAGATTACTGCAACTCCCTTCTCATAGGCTGCCCTGACTCCACTCTCCAACCCTTGCAAAAAGTACAACACTCTGCTGCACGTCTCGTTTTCAGAGCATAGCATCGACAACCCTGCACTCCTCTCATGAAAGAACTTCACTGGCTTCCTGTATCTGAACGTATTAGGTATAAAGCTGCCTGCTTCTGCTACAATATCATCTCTGAATCGGCACCTGCCTATCTTTCTGAACTGGTCTCCCTCTACACTCCCTCTCGCACCCTTCGTTCTTCTGATGATGCTCGACTTCTCCGTCAAGGTCGCTTTAAACGCAAGGCTCATGGCTTCCGCACGTTTTCGTACTATGGACCTCAGTCATGGAATTCACTCCCCTTTCAATTACGTCACTCTCCATCCATTTCATCTTTTAAGTCCAATTTGAAAACTCACTTGTTCCAACAACACTACGGATAGTTCCTTAGTATAGAGTCTGGGGATGTGAGATGTGCATGATGTGTTGTTTGAATCTGACAGTGATTGTATGATTTTTGTATAAATGTATTGTTGACACGCGCTTTGAACTTCTGATAAGGCGCTTAATAAATGCCCGTTATTATTATTATTATTATTATACTCGGGCCTGATGCTGGGACCTGATTTCCCACCTGCATTTCCACCTGTACTTTGCTGCGCTTCTACTTTCTTAAACTCCAAATCCATTTCCCTTGCCTCAGTATCTGCGTCTATCCTCTTTGCATCCCTGTTTGCTTCAATTTCCAACCTTTTTGTCTCAGCCTCAGCTTCTATCTTCTTTACTTCTGTTTCCTGTTTCTTTGCTTCGGCCTCAGCTGCTACTTTCTTTGCCTCCCTTTCCTGACTTCTCTCTTCTCTATCCATGTGATCCTGGGCAAACTTAAACAAAGCTTCTGCCTTTAAGCCATGCTTCTCTCCCAATGCCAAATAATGATCATATGTGTTACCACCAGTATCAATATTCTCAGCCATCTTTACAATGTCACAATATCAAAGTAATCTCTTAAAGTAATACAATGGTTCAAGTAACACAAGTTCACCAAATTGTTTTAAGTATCAAAAAGTTTGTATCATGCACCAGTTTCTCGCAATACTAAACACACACAAAAGAGTATAATAAAATACTAAACTAAAAGAAATCTTGTGCCTTTTAAAAACAATCCTAAAATTGCTTACTTCTTAACTATTTACACAACGAGTCTCGAAAATAAAACAATAAACTACGTAAGAAACTATACAATTACGTAGACCCCTAGAGCTGGAGAGGGGGTTCCAATGACATACCCATAAACACTCACTACAACACGCAAAGTATCAAGGTATATTTAGCTACATTGTAGGCACTTCTTTATCAAACACTTATCACTTTAGCTCAAATCAAAGGGAAGCAACTGCTAACTAAACTATAACTACAACCAAAATGTCCTTATTTAGAAAAAACAAACTTATTAGGGCAATAAGTCAAAAATCACTTTCATTCAATATTTTCTGCCATTTCAAATACATACACGTAATTGCACAATTTCTTGAATTTTAAGATGCTTTAACTGACTATACCAAGATAACCTGCACTTTTTGTAGAATTAGTCTCTCACTCTCTTTCTCTCTCTCTTTCTTAGTCTCTCTCTCTCTCTTTCTTAGTCTCTCTCTCTCTCTTTCTTAGTCTCTCTCTCTCTCTCTTTCTTAGTCTCTCTCTCTCTCTCTTTCTTAGTCTCTCAGTCTCTCCCTCCCCCTCTCCCTCCCCCTCTCCCTCCCCCTCTCCCTCCCCTGCAAGAAGTCGGTGAAGGGAGCATCTTGAACACAAGGCCAGTACTGTAACTGACCTTGATACGGATCGATAGAGAAAAATAAGAAAAGCAAAAGCTGGAGTAAACCTGGACGAAATTGCTATCAAGAACGCAGAATTGATTTTTTCTGAGTTTTTTTTTTTGCCGTAAGCGCCATGTTTATCGCGTCTCGCACATCTGATGTTGACATGCATCAACAAAGGGGCCTCACTCTGGAAGAGTTTCCTGCTCCGATAAACATGGCGCTTACGGCAACAAAAAAAACTCAGAAAAAATCGTCCAAGCCCATAAAATCGAACAAAGCGGATTGCGTTTGGATTTCCCTCTTTGAGATGACTGAGATTGCCCCCCTTGGATCGATCCGTATCAAGGTCAGTTACAGAACTGGCCTTGTGTTCAAGATGGTGAAGGGAGAAACTCGATGCACCCACTGAAGTAGCGCTGTGGGTTTCCCTGAACCCACCCCGTCGTTAGAGAAATAAACGGTAAAAACCCTCTTTCAAATGTATGGGTTCAGACAAACCCGCATCGTCGTTAGAGAAATAAACGGTAAAAACCCTCATTCAAATGTATGGGTTCAGACAAACCCGCATCGTCGGGCGTGTGTAGTCAAAAGCGGCATCCGGCAAAGGTTAATATTTCTAGGTTACTGATCAGGGTACATTTTTCATTTCAGTTTTTTTCTTTTTTCTACAGTGGAATATGTAGATTTTTACGAGACTTTGTCTAAGTGTGTGTGTATGTGTGTCTGTCTATTGTCTGTCTGCTTGTTTTTGTATTTTGGTCTGTCTGTCGACGTGTCTAACTTTATGGGTGTAATGGTGTCTTGTGTGTTGTAGTGGAATATGTAGATTTTTACGAGACTTTGTCTAAGTGTGTGTATGTGTGTCTGTCTTATGTCTGTCTGCTTGTTTTTGTATTTTGGTCTGTCTGTCGACGTGTCTAACTTTATGGGTGTAATGGTGTCTTGTGTGTTGTGTGATGAGATTGTTTGTTATGATGCTTGTAGCTGGGTGGACCCTAGAGGAAGAGTGTATAATTTATATGTGTATCTAAGATTGTAAAAATTGTAAATGTTACTACAACCACCATCTCTTCCAATCTCTCTCCCTCCCTTCCTCTCTCTCTCTCTCTCTCTCTCTCTCTCTCTCTCTCTCTCTCTCTCTCTCTCTCTCTCTCTCTCTCTCTCTCTCTCTCTCTCTCTCTCTCTCTCTCTCTCTCTCTCTCTCTCTCTCTCTCTCTCTCTCTCTCTCTCTCTCTCTCTCTCTCTCTCTCTCTCTCTCTCTCTCTCTCTCTCTCTCTCTCTCTCTCTCTCTCTCTCTCTCTCTCTCTCTCTCAGTATTTTATGTAGCGTGTTTTATGTTCCGGATTACTTGTCGGTAAATGTTATGTTTTATATGTCTGTGTGTTTTGTCCTATTGTTGTGAATGTTATGTTTGATATGTCTGTGTGTTTTGTCCTAATGTTGTGAATATTATTTTTTATATGTCTGTGTGTTTTGTCCTATTGTTGTGAATGTTATGTTTTATATGTCTGTGTGTTTTGTCCTATTGTTGTGAATGTTATGTTTTATATGTCTGTGTGTTTTGTCCTAATGTTGTGAATGTTATGTTTTATATGTCTGTGTGTTTTGTCCTAATGTTGTGAATGCTATGTTTTATATGTCTGTGTGTTTTGTCCTATTGTTGTGAATGTTATGTTTTATATGTCTGTGTGTTTTCTCCTAATGTTGTGAATGTTCTTATGTCTTGTCTGTTTGTCATTTACATCATTGAAATGTTAGAATATATATATACATTTCTTTGATTGATTAAACGTCCGACAATGATGTGCTTGGCAACTTCAAATAAAATTCAAAAATTTATTGTCCAGCAAAGTTCAGCTTTGAACCAGTTCTTTTTTTTTTTAGAATCATAGAAAGCGAAACGCATCGTCGTAAAACTATTTTTCTCCTCAATCAATAGTTGTTTGTTATGATAAATAACCCTCGATTTAGTATTAATAGTTTTCATTAACATATATATTTTCACCAAATGACTGTGTGTGTGTGTGTGTGTGCCGTGTGTGTGTGTGTGCCGTGTGTGTGTGTGTGCGGTGTGTGTTTGTGTGTGTATGTGTGTGCGTGTGTGTGTGTGTGAGTGTGTGTGTGTGTGTGTGTATGTGTGTGTGTGAGTGTGCATGAGCGCGGACGTGTATTTATGTGTGTGTGTGAGTGTGTGTGTGTGTGTGTGTGTGTGTGTGTGTGTGTGTGTGTGTGTGTGTGTGTGTGTGTGTGTCCGTTACTTCTGTTGTGTGTGGGGATATCGTGATTCTTTTGCTCTTTGTTGGCTCATTTACCTGTGCTCTTTAAGTTACATGTACTTCCATATTTCTTGTACGTAACTGTGTGTGTGTGTGTGTGTGTGTGTGTGTGTGTGTGTGTATGTGTGTGTGTGTGTGTGTGTGTCGTGTATGTGTGTGTGTGTGTGTGTGTGTGTGTGTGTGTGTGTGTGTGTACCCCCGTTTCCACAGGTTTGGTTGCCTAAATCACCATAAGGCAACCATCCACACGTGGATGGCAACCTAAACTCTGGATGACAACCTAATTGTGTGGATGGTCGCTTCATGTAACACCGTTAAATTGACTTTTTTGACGGAAAGAATGTCATAACAATGTTCAAAATGACATTCTTTCCGTCCTCTATAGGCGACGGAATAGGTCAAATTTTGTGCATTTTTTAGTGCAAAATTCTTCGATGCCGGAGCGAGTACTGCACCCAGTGCTGTTGTAGTGCAAGTGCACTAGAAAGGCACTACACCCAGTGCCGCCTCCTAGGTAACCATCCACACTTTAGGTATTCTTGTTCCCCGTCAGTGTGTGCGCATTGGAGGTGATTTCTATAGTCACTAGTCTTCTTGTCGTTCGCTGTTAGATCGTCATAGTCTCTTTTGCTATACGTGCCATTAGCACTTTTTGGTAGCGCAAAATGAGGAAAACAAGTAGTGCTATCCACAATATCTGTTATCGTTAGATTTGACTGTGCTATCCACATTTATCAGTACCAATGTCGAGAAAGCTGAAATCATATCAGATCGAGGCGTGACTGAATAGGTTATTTTGAAATTTTGGATTGGATTGGATTGGATTGGATAAGATTTACAGTCCAGTGAGGTTACCCTCATGGAAATTCGGGCTGCTTTCTCCCCGGGGAAAGCGAGCTGCCATACATACGGCGCTACCCATATTTTTTTTTCTGCATGCGTGTATTCATGTTTCCTGAGACTTAATGCCGTGTGAGATGGAATATATTTACTTTATTCCAAGTCCCACGGGTATTTGATGGACATTTTTATCTATGCCTATACAATTTTGCCAGGAAAGACCCT
>NC_090250.1:46599283-46611783 GCF_037325665.1 Littorina saxatilis
AAACACATAGGTTATTGTATCAACAGGTGCATCTATTGCAACTTACCCTAACTCAGTGAAGTGTCAACAATATTGTAATATATGACATTACAATACCGTATTTAATGAGCTAATTAATCCTAATATGTATTACCATCCGAATATTGAAATATTTTTCTTCTTAATTATCACATGGAGCTGCTACAATAAAAGAAGAACAATCACATAAAGACGTTTTTGTTACTAAACCTTGGCGGATTTTTTGTTCGTTTTCATTTACTTTCATTTTTCTTTTAGTGTAAAGTAGATAAATTGGAATGAACAAGATAATAATATCAATCAAGCCCCAGCATCTTGGAATATACCCCCAGCCCTCTTGCCTTTTTGCTCTCTTCAGATTGACGTACAAATAAGCGAACCTTTATGCCAGTAATATTTTGATTGGAGCGAATTTATGTGCATGCGTGCGTGAGTGCGTTCGCGAGTATGCGTGCATGTATGTGCGAATATTTTTTGTCAGTCTGTTTGCGCGTTAAGCGCGCTTGTGACAATTGCTTCCTGAGCTTGGTGTGTAAACTGTTGCAATTCCCATGAGTGCAGAGCTGATTTTATTTCAAGCAATGGTATTTCTTAATCCATAATTGCGTTTTTGAAAGAAAGATACCCTCGTATTGTATTTTTGTGTACATGAAGAAAGAAATTGTATTTTAAGGTAAAAGAAATTGCCTCAGTAACAAAAATAACTCACCTGCACATCAAACAAGTTGATTGCTTTGATTTTCATCTCGAACGATTGGTTAAACACCACAGGAAAGGGCCGTATGTTCCTGGCTTCCGCATAGTTTGTCAAGACTCCATCTAGCCTGCTCGCCATCGCAAAGGTGTCCAAATAGGTGTAATTGGGATGGCTGTCAAACGTTATGTTCAAGCGAGAATCGAGGGTGAAGATGATGTTGTTGTCTTGCACAAATTCAACGCTAAACCTTGAGGAGAAAAAAAATAGAGAGGGAAATGTGGGTGTCAGAGTGTGTTCGTCCGTCTGTTTGTCTGTCTGTCTGTCTGTCTGTCTGTCTGTCTGTGTGTCTGTCCGTCCGTCCGTCCGTCCGTCCGTCCGTCCGTCCGTCCGTCCGTCCGTCCGTCCGTCCATCCATCCGTCTCTATGTCAGTCAATCGTTGAGTGTTGCTGTCTGTCTGTCTGTCTGTCCGCTCGTCTGTCCGTCCCTCTCTATGTCAGTCTAACGTTGAGTGTTGCTTGTCTGTCGAGTGCGGTCATGTCGTGTTCTTGCCGTTTGCTGCGTGTTGCTGTTTCAGTGTTTCTGAGCTAGTCTGGAAACATGAGGAGACTCGATCTCTCGATTATCATATTTAGGCCAAAAAAAAAAAATTGTCTGTTTCTGGTAACATGGCTAAAAAAAATAGGGTCGGTAGGTCGGGATTTTTTTTTTTTTTTTTTTTTTTTTTTTTACCCCCAAATGTAGACCAATAAAACTAACTTTAAAAATCGCGCAAAGAGACTGGATTCACTATACTAGATAGAGACAAGACACTCAACACATTTACAAATCGTCAGCGGACTTTCGTTTTCACACGTTTTTGTTGTTCATTTTCTCACCCTGTCCTTTACCACCAAAAAATAAATAAAAATTTTTGAGTTTGGAAAAAAAAAGTTTAGGGTCGGCGCCGAAATTTAGGGTCGGTCGGGTGACCAGAAACAGACAATTTTTTTTTTTTGGCCTTATCTGCCTGAGACTATTAACCTTCCATCTCTGTTTGTGTGAAACAGATCTGCAAATTATTGTCAGTCAAAATATGTGCGCGTGCGTTCGTACATACGTCCGTGCGTGCGTGTATGCGTGTGTGTACCTGTGCGTGTGTGTGCGTGTGCGTGATCGTGCGTGTGCTAGTGCGCGTGCGTGTGTGTGCGTGCGTGCGTGCGTGCCGCGCGTGTGTGTGCGTGCGTGCGTGCGTGCGTGCCGCGCGTGTGTGTGCGTGCGTGCGTGCGTGCCGCGCGTGTGTGTGCGTGCGTGCATGTGCCCGCGCGTGTGTGTGTGTGTGTGTGTTTGTGTGTGTGTGTGTGCGTGCGTGCGTGCGTGTCTGCCTGCCTGTCTGCGTTTGCATACGTGCATGCATGTGAAACAAGTCAGGCGAGTGATAACGGTGTGACACCCTCACCTGATAGGTGCGGTGGGAGTTCCATTGAGGCAGACAGTCCAGCCTGGCACGGGAGATATGGGAAGGGCAAGGTTTGGTGCTGGTGGTGGCTGGCACAGAGATTAACCAACATATTGCCGTTTGTACACCATGAGGGCACGCACGCTATCACTATCAAGCGCGATCGCACGCACGTAAGCACACACATACCCGCGCGTGAGCACGAAAACACACTCACACATACGAACATACACACACACGCGCGCACGCACGCATGCGAGCACGCAGGCTTGCACTCACGCACACACGCGAACACGCATACAAACAAACACACCAACACACATACACACACACACACACACACACACACACACACACACACACATACACGCACACACATAGGCGCGCGCACATATACTACTTACTTACTTACTTACTTACTTACTTACTTACTTATTTACTTACTTACTTAATTAATTAATTGATTAATTAATTAATAACTACCCGCTATATAACCTGAGACGCACCGCAGCAAAACGTGCGTTCAATTTTTTTTTATATTTACTTAGTTTTTATGTAAAACGCATTAGTGTAACATAAATTAATACTACCTTCACATTTCTCCAGATTTTCTGACGGCATTCTCCATCTTTAGACCAATTTCTGTTGCCGGAGCAGCGAAGAGTCGGGCTGTTGCCGACAAACATGCTGTCGTCGTTGCAGATCTGATCCCCCTCCAGTTCCATTCCCGTCATCCGCCACTTAACGGAAGTGGTGGCGTAGTTGATAGGAGCATCGGCTTCACGACACGAAGAAGCTGTTGATATAGAGATGTAGGACTTGCTTCAACTGAGTTGTGCCTAAGTCATTCTTCAATACTGGTAATAGAAAGATCACTGTCAAAAATCAAAACTCACAGTGGGAAAAATGTTTCGTGCCCACTGAATGTCTAAAACAATCCAAAAACTGAAACAGCTTATAAAAAGGCAATACAACATGTTACAAAAAAACAAGGCATGACGCAATCATCATGTCAACATTCTAATTTCAGAGGCATTTCTGCCAAAAAATGCGTAGAACATTCTAATGACACACCAAAACACACAAAACATGTGTTACTTATGGTTTGAACATGGAAGTTCTTCTCTTCTTGTCGTTCGCTGTTAGATCGTCAGTCCGGACTGCAGGGCTGTCCTCTCCAAGTCCTCCAACATGGAAGTTAAGGTGAAGGTTTCCCTCATGGCAAGTCGGGTTGTTTTGGCCCCTGGGTAGGCAAGCTGCCATACAGAACGGCGTTACCCGTGTTTGTCCCTGTATGCGTGTATTTACACAACCCGAAGAATTTGGATGTGATCTTGGACTCTCTATGGAGGGCTTAATTTGCGAGCACCGAGATGTGTTTAGACACACGTGAGTTGTGCACAGTCATAGCTGACTTTGGCCAACAAAGCCATAGCAGAACGGGGGTTTCAACCCACTCTTATAGTGACGAACTTGGTACAAAGTAAGCGTGCTTAACTCAATAGAGGAAAAAAACATCAGCATACCTGTATAGACCTCAATGGAATGTCCTGTGCTCTCCGTTGTTTTGTCAGTTTCAACCTGCACATAGCACGTGCCTGACTCCCTGTCGTAAGCGCAGGAGTCACACTGGGAGTGTCTCATGCACTCCCCGATACACATCATCGCTGACAAAACTGACGTCATCGCTTGGTGAGTGATGACGTTTCGTCCATCGTGACGTTGCCAGTAAAATCGTCTGGTGACAGCAGCTGAGGCTATGCAGATGACGGCACAAACGATCAATTGACGCAAGCACGTCATTTTTGAGTATAATGAAATCTCCCAGAGATATCTTGGAACCCTGCGCAGAAAAGAATTTTTCAGAAAATGTGATTAAAAACAAAAATGAAAACAGAATATCTGCTAGCGTTCTATAATCAAGAATCGGAAAACAAAACAAAAACCGTACTTTTCCTTCTTTTAAAAAAAATTCTTAATTTAGAGAATATTATAACTCGTAAACACATTTATTGTGCCCTTCTACTATCTCTGTGTGTACCCAGAATTCTCCACTTTGATCAAATGAACTTCGCTGCAAGTTACTGCTTGTATTCCGTGAGAAGTGTAATACTAATAAATAACAGAAATATGACATACCCTTGAAGAACTTCAACCAGTTTTCGAAATAATCTGGAGAAAAATATGTATTATGCTTACCCCTGTATTTGACCTTTCCTTTACGATTCCTATATTGATTATCAAGGCTGCATAAAGCGAACAAAGATCATTTAAGCCTGTTATGTTGCTGTGCAGACTCAGACACAGTGATTTGCAGAAATTCAACAGACGTTTGTGTTCTTTATTTTATTCATTGCTTCTTGGCGAAAACATGGATCCCCACCTTTCCCCCTCAATCTCCACTCACCCCCCCCCCCCCCCCCCCCCCCACCCTCGCGCATGCGCACCTCCAGAAGTGGACAATATTTGCTTGGCAGGAATGGGGTGTTATCGACCTCTCAGCATCCAAACTTTTCAAAAGGCTATACATAAGTGTCCAAGACAACATTTGAACACCGTGAACACACACACAAAATACAAAGCGGGGGAAAGCATACGATTAAAGTAAGTGCATAAAGCTGGTATTTTATTTACCAACCCTATTTATTTCAGAAGCTAAAAGCATATAAGTAGGAGGGACAAAGGTCTGCTCTGAGTGTAAAAAGTGGGCTCTTTTCCTGCTACGTTCTCCGCAGTTCCACCCACAAAGCCGACAGTGACGCAATACGGACTTGGTTTAAACAAGTTTTTATTCAATAAATTTCGTTGGAACTATTGCCGCATACATGAAATTAGGAAAAATGGAGCACAACAAGCTAGGCTTATAAGCGTACTCTTAAAAGCAAATGAAAATTTGGCGGACGATTTTAATATAACAGGTTTGAAATAATGTCAAAATAATAATTGTAAATTATGGTAGACAAACATGTAACAATAAAAGGGGAAAAAACACAAAAAACAATGCTAAACTAACAACAGTACTCACACGCGCTCGCACACTCACTCGCACACACACGCATATAATGACTTCCACATGGTTGAAAATAGAATACTACCAGAACAAGGAAATGTAAACAGTACTGCACATGGTCGTTTCGAACATGGATGAGATAAATGCATTCATTATTCAAAACGTTTGCTTAATAAGATAAACCTGAATAACTGGTCAAATATCAATGCATTTTCGCTGTCTGACTTGTCTCTATTGCCATACAGAAAATCATCAGCGGTTAGCAAATCATAGTTGGGCAGTGTTGACAAGGTGCCTTCACGTGTTTGAAGATATAAGGAGCAATAAAAAATATAGTGCTCCGCATTTTCAACAGGATAACCACAAGTGCATGACGGGTCGGGAATTAAATGTCTGTCGAATAGATCGCTATTTAGATTGCTGATCATCAATCTCAGTCTGCAATGGATAATTTCTGATTTCCGATCAGATGTGTATCTATACGAGGGAATAACAGAATCATCAGAACTAATACGTTTTTTAAATAACCGAACCCAATAGAGTCAAGTTGTTTTACAGAATCTGGAAGCTCATTCCACAGGGAAGTCGATGACAGAAAAAAAGACTTTTTATACAGTTCAGTTCGAGAGTGGGGAGTCTGTTTGTCAAGTGGTCTTCGTCTATGGTAAGGGTTCACAGAAGCAACGAGAGGAGGCAGACGTTCTAGTAAGTATGGTGGCACGCGTGCATTAACTAATTTGAAATACAAAATCAATTTGTGTCTTTTTCGCCTCTCCTTCAGTGTTGTAAATCCTGATTCATCGTACAATTTTTGGTGACTCGTGCCACGAACTGCACCTATAATGGTTCTTTTGGCATCAAGATGCAAGTTTTCTAATAAAGTAGCTAATCTGTCAGAACAATTATCCCAAATGACGTCAGAGAAATCAAAATAGGGAATAATAAAAAAATGTATACATAAGTTCGAGTGCCTTTCGGCTAAGGCGATACTTATAGGACCGAAAACATGAGAGAAGAACACGTACTTTAGATATAATTGACTGAACATGTGATTCCCATTTGCAGTCGCTCTGAATTAGTACACCAAGATGTTTGTACGGACTTTAATGGAAGACTGTCTTTGTCGCGTGTTTGGTACTAAAAGGGAACAACAATGAAAGCTTTAAGCTTTAACACTCTAGTGAGTGAAATGCATCAGAATACTCTCTAAAAGAGCCAGCGTGTATTGACTGTAGGTGAGGTACTTGCCTTTGTCGTCGGGTCAATAAAGAAGGTAGGGATGTTCCACTACGGTTTCGCAAAACAGTAAGCACTGAAATTAGAAAGACACATGAAATTTGCACACAAAAAATAAAAATTACCTCCGACGGGACTCGAACCCGCAATCCCCGGCTAGCACAGTATTTTCACCGATCCGGCGTCTAGGAGGCCGATGCCTTATCCATTAGGCCACGGAGGCTTGAATGTAACTGTCAAGTTATGACTATATGATAAGTTGCTTTGTTACACGTTTTTCTCTATTTTTGTTTTTATTTCTCAACGCTTGTGATGAAATTGTATAATTAATTGAATAGCTTGTCGTGTTTTTATTTTTTTATTTTTTTATATTTTTTTATCAGCCTATTATACAGACTGTCCAATGGATGCTGACACAAAGAAGCAGTTTCACGTTTTGTTCTGGGAGCAAGCTGCTCGGGATTTTGAGGTGTTGATTAATGTTGTATACATGTTTAAACTCAACCTGTAACATCTGTTACACACAGATAAGAGAAGCTCGTTGGGTGGGGAAAAATCATCAGATTATAGTGGTGTATATCCTGAATGGGCAGAGTACGATAACACCTAACACAATAGGAGTAATCGAATGATGCATGCTGCAATTTTCTTGAACATTTCTTTTTTTTAAATCTTTGTTTTTTTTCTTTCTTGAGAATTTCGAAGCTGCGTGCCAGTTCAATGAATTCTGTCAGTCAGTTCAAGGTTAAATTATCGACTGTCTTTCAAATAAAAAGTGCAAAGCGTGAGCTCAGGTGAGAATTGAAGTTATAAATTAGCACATGTGCAATGTTAGAAAAGACAGTTATTTTTCGTTATTGTACATTGTACATTTACTTATAACATCCATTTTTATATTATTTTAAATGCAAGTATGGACATCCAGAATTGCATTTTGTGAATTCGTTCGGAATAGATTCTACAGATCAACATACTCAAGTTTGGATAGCTACGGTCAGATTGTGTTTCAATCTTGAAACTCTCAAAAACAACTGCTAGAAAGGATGACGTGACGTCTCACTGAACAAAAGGCGCCGTTCCTTCAGACTAAGGAATACCTTTTGTACACTTTTGTTGGTATAACAAATGTTGATCAATTTCAAGTGGTACAGATAAAATCAGAGTGCACTTTCATATAAACCACCCCTTCAAGTATTTGCAGAAACATATCGTGTTCTAAAACGCTGAGTGCGATTATGTTGACTTGTTCGAAAATATGTGCCACATAGCCCGTTTGTGAACCCACCGAAATCAGCATTCATTTTCACCATTTTGCTTACTTTTGCATGGTTTTGAATTTCAAGGTGAGTTACTTCAATCTGGGTTTTAAGGCTCTAATCTACCCCTGAGAAAAATTATCTATAAAAAAAAACACAGATGTGATTGAAATCGGGTATTTGCTTTTTATGTTACATTTATTCAGTGGTGATTCCTGAGCAAAAGTCTGATAACTTATATTCACGTTGCATACCATCACCATCATAAACACTACTACCAGTACACAACACCACACGACAATGCACACATATAGACACACACACACACACACACACACACACACACACACACACACACACACACACACACACGCGCGCGCGCGCGCGCGCACACACACACACACACATACACATACACACACACACGCACACACACACACACACATACGCACGCACACACACACACACACACACACACACACACACACACACACACACACATTGACATACATATCCGTTCACCCATAATGATATAAATACAATCATGTTCAATACTTCTTTATTTTAACTACAGCTCTGAAAAGCAAATAGAAAACAACCACTTTACAAAGTATCCATAACTTTAACGTCACAAATGACAGCGGTCCTTTTTTCAGGCAAACGGGCGGTGTCACGGACTGAAAACTCTGTCTGAACAATCCTTGGATTGTGTGTGTGTGTGTCTGTGCGTGCGTGCGTGTGTGTGTGTGTGTGTGTAGAGCGATTCAGACCAAACTACTGGACCGATCTTTATGAAATTTGACATGAGAGTTCCTGGGTATGATATCCCCGGACGTTTTTTTCTTTTTTTTATATAAATGTCTTTGATGACGTCATATCCGGCTTTTCGTGAAAGTTGAGGCGGCACTGTCACGCCCTCATTTTTCAACCAAATTGGTTGAAATTTTGGTCAAGTAATGTTCGACGAAGCCCGGACTTCGGTAGTGCATTTCAGCTTGGTGGCTTAAAATTTAATTAATGACTTTGGTCATTAAAAATCTAAACATTGTAAAAAAAAAATTTTTTTATATAAAACTATCCAAATTTACGTTTATCTTATTTTCCATCATTTGCTGATTCCAAAAACATATACATATGTTATATTTGGATTAAAAACAAGCGCTGAAAATTAAATATATAAAAATTATTATCAAAATATTTTTTCGAAATCAATTTAAAAACACTTTCATCTTATTCCTTGTCGGTTCCTGATTCCAAAAACATATAGATATGATATGTTTGGATTCAAAACACGCTCAGAAAGTTAAAACGAAGAGAGGTACAGAAAAGCGTGCTATCCTTCTCAGCGCAACTACTACCCCGCTCTTCTTGTCAATTTCACTGCCTTCGCCATGAGCGGTGGACTGACGATGCTACGGTCTTGCTGAAACATTGCATTGCGTTCAGTTTCATTCTGTGAGTTCGACAGCTACTTGACTAAATCTTGTATTTTCGCCTTACGCGACTTGTTTCCTTTTACAATTACTTCTCCTTCTTTCTCTTTCTCTCTCTCCCTCTCTATTCCTTCCCTCCCACTCTTTCTCTTCCCCCCCCCCCCCCACCCCATCCATATCTCCCCCTCTCTCTCTCCCTCAGTCTCCTCTTGCTCACCATGCCCCGCTCCCTCTCTCTATTCCCCTCCTCTCACATCTCACTCTCTGTCTAAAGTGTACTGCACCGTTAATGGAAACCGAATCCTCTTTTCCATTAGAGGTTTCAGTTCTTGACAGCCGCGGGGACTGCACAGGAGTAAAAGTTCAAGACACAGTCTTACCCGTGTGAACGATTCGATTTACCATCTTGGATTTCTTAAGGCTTTTACATGGGATAAGACATTCCCTCCACTTGGACGCATACCAAAACTCAACTATCTGGTAGCTTTACAGCGAATTGTGGGAATTTGTCTGTGAACTAATTTCTCTGATCAACACCATCGTGCAAGGATCACGTTATCCCACGTACAATCCCTGAAAGATCTTTCATAGTGTACACTCTAAAAACCGTAGGACTTTTAATATCAGTTTTACTACTACTACTTCATAGTGTATATTATCGTGTTTACGGCAAGGATTGTGTCTAAGTATTTGAGAGCCCGAAGTTAACTTCCCGATCGTAGACTTCGCGAACTCTTTTTTTACCAGAAATTCAGTGCTAATGCTTCGAGGAGGAAGCTTGGTGAAGTGGACTTTGAGAAGTCGACTTCGCCCATTTAATATCAGGCTTAAGACTGCGACTGGGCATCACAGAGCAGGTTGATGACGTCAACGTGTCCTCGACCCCAGGGCTGGACGTTGGTGACGGTGTCAAGGCTGACGGTGGTGGTGTATCTGCCGTACAACGTGCCGTCCACATAGAACTGAAATCAAATATGTCGTTTTGTCAAAATATGGGTTAGTCAGTGACGGGAGAGGTGTGTGCGTGTGTGTGGGTGTGTGTGTGTGTGTGCGTGCGTGTGTGTGTGTGTGTGTGTGTGTGTGTGTGTGTGTATGTGTGTGTGTGTATGCGTGCGTGTGTGTCTGCGTGTGTGTGTCTCTGTGTGTGTGTTTGTGTGTGTGTTTGTGTGAATGTGTGTGTGTGAATGTGTGTGTGTGAATGTGTGTGTGTGAATGTGTGTGTGTGAATGTGTGTGTGAGTGTGCATGCACGCGCGTGCGTGTGTGTGTGTGTGTGCGTGTGTGTGTGTGTGTGTGTGTGTGAGTCTGTGTGTCTGTGTGTTTTGTTAGTTATACTTCCATTTATATTCTAATTGCCACAAACGAACCTGCACTTCATGCAGCGAGACAGCCCTGATCGTCATTGAGAAAAGTTGATTCAGACGAATAGGGAAAGGATTCAATCCAAGAACGGACACAGTGTTTGTCCAACCCCCATTCAGACGCTCGGAAAGGGTGAACTGATCGGTGTATGTACCATTGCTGTCCGTAACATTCAGGCGAGAATTAATGTGAACCACTACGTCATCGTTGTCGTTCAGGTAGTTGATACTAGCCCTGTGCAATAAAATAGTAAACACGTTCAGAAAACAGACATAAAAAGCAGGAAGCTTAGTACGCACAGACACGAACATTAACATGGGGCATATCACGCAAACGCACGCACTAACGCGCTCACGCACAATCATCCTCTCTCACGGTTGATTAATTGTTAGGTGTCTGTATATCTGAATGTCTGTCCGTGTGTGTGTGTGTGTGTGTGTGTGTGTGTGTGTGTGTGTGTGTGTGGGTGTGTGTTTCTTGTGTGTGTTTCGTGTGTGTGTGTGTGTGTGTGTGTGTGTGTGTGTGTGTGTGTGTGTGTGTGTGTGTGTGTGTGTGTGTGTGTGTGTGTGTGTGCTTCTCTCTGTCTGTCTGTATACATGTATGACCGTATGTGTTTGTACGTGCGCCCGTGCGTTTGTGTATGTCTGTTTGTCTATCTGTCTGTATCTCTGTACCTGTACCTCAAAGGATGGTTTGCTGTAGCAGTGCCATTGTAACACACCGTCCACCCTGGGGCAGGTTTGGTCACAGTCGGCATGTGGAGACGAATCCGGTGCTGATGGCGAAAAAGAAGGAAATGTTGTTAGACACGCATAATGTCAACTTCTCAACGAATTTTTGAAATGCTCCGAAATTATGCAAAACGTTCTTTTGGAAGAAAATCATTCTGTCCGACAAACGGCACTCGTTTGTGTCGTTAAAGGCAGAGTAAGCCTCCCGTAAACCATCACAGATACGGTCAGGCTTTTACACACAGTACAAACACCCTTTCATTTAAACAATCGCCAATTGAGAACATCCTAGGTGCCCTCCGTAAAGAGCGAACAATTTTCAAAGAATTTATTTTTGCGTGGTTTATCTTACCCCTGAGCCATCGTGAACCCGTGTGATCCAGTTTTCCTTTTTCACAATGCAGTCGTCAGTTAGTCATGAATGCGACTCGATGTGAGCTTATCTACAATAGCACGTTTTTTATGCACGAAACAACGGCTGTGGTTCACAAGAACTCTAGCGATGGCTTTTGACTGTTGAGAGGAACGGCGATTTGCACTGATAAACCTTCGTCTGCTACGACCCTTGCGTGACCCTGCTTCCGGGCTTTTCTTTTTTTTTTAAACTTTCACAACTTCGAATTGTTCTGATCTTGTCTTGATGAAAAACGAATTCTTTTATGATTAAAGAATGTTTGTGTAACAAGCTGTCAATTTATTATTTAGATTTTAAAAGTTATGTCTAGCGCAAAAACGAGGCGCCGTTGTTGTTAACGAACAAGTCTACGAAAATAAATTCTTTGAAAATGTCTCACGCTCGACAGAAAGCAGCCAGGATGTTCCCGTTCGGTGAGCGTTCAAATGGAAGTATGCTTGTACTGTATTTAGACGCTCGGGGAGCTCTGTGATGGTTTACGGGAGGCTTACTGTGCCTTTAACTCTTAAATGGACGGTAAGGACGTGTTTTATATCCGCCTGCTGTTATTTATTTTTAATACTCTACCGGCAAAAGAAACATCTACACAATATAGAACAACTAAGACAAAGAAGCAGGTGATGGTATATGCTAAATTATAAAGTACAGAAAGAATTAGACTACTATCCAGGCTGACAGCAATGCGCTCAAAATGCATCACATAAGATGTTTGCTCACAGGAATATTTCTCCAGATTCTCTGTCGACATATTCCTTCTGACAACCATACTCCAGTGTGGAAGCAGCGAACGGTGGGGCTGTTGCCGATGAAGATGCTGTCGTCGTTGCAGCGTTGCTCCCCCTCCATCTCCAATGCTGTTTTCCGCCATGAGACATCGGTGATGGTGTGGTTGATTGGAGCTTCAGAC
>NC_090250.1:46613805-46648805 GCF_037325665.1 Littorina saxatilis
CACACACACACACACACACACACATACACACACACAACTAAAACACACTTTTGCTGACTGTACGCTGGGTTTTCGTCACTTGTCACTAAATGTACGTCAGGTCAAAGTTCAGTATGTTAACTCAGACCCGTCCTTCGGTGGTTATAAGTAGACAGTAGCGACAGTAGCGACAGGAAACACCAACAAATCAACCATTAACCATCGCCCGGTCAACCAATCAAACTCAGCCAGCAAGCATTCCACTAGAACAGGTGCTTTCCAGGGTAGCCATGTCCCACTTTGTGAAAGGGAGACAACCCAAGCGCGTTAAACGATAAGAAGCAGACGACATTGAAAGCACAGAACGGCTAACGTGCCAGCAGCTGAAGAAAGAGGGCGTTCTCGGTAAATACACTTGTTCAGTTCGGTAACTACTGTTGACAATGAAATGATACCTTTGACTAGCTATGCAGTTTGAGGGTTTAAAGGCACCTTCCTTCTCGTGAAAGCGAACATATATTCACCACCACATTATGTGTACAGATCGGTTCAGATTTTTTTCACGTGATAAGGCACACAAAAAAAGTTGTATGTTTCTGGTCACCCGACCCTACCTAGTTTTTTCCCGCCAACTTTTTTATTGCATTTGTAAAAAAAAAAAAAAAGCAAAAAAAAGCAAAAAAACGAAAGTAACAGACGGCAGACGACACAAGGGGGATAACCCCGCATCCCTTTTGTCTCATTTGTTTTGTAATGTGTTGTCTTTCTCTTTGTATAGTAAGTCTAGTCTCTTTGCGTCACTGTATAGTTATTTTTTACCCTGACAAGAAAACAAAACAAAAATATCCCTACCTACCTACCCTATTTTGTGTAGCCATGTTACCAGAAACATACAACTTTTTTTTTTTGGCCTAAGAGCACACTTTAACTTTAACACACATCAAACGTCAGCCGTCTGGCTGCTTCTTGTGCAGAGTGAGCGACATCTATGTCAATCAGTTTGATTGATTCATACAAAAATATCGTAAAAACATCTATCTCTATCTGCACTGACGCTCCCATGGGGTCGCCTTCACGCGGCGGGAGTGTTTCCACAGAGCTACCCCACCCCTTTACTTCTCTTCTTTTGTCTTATTTCTGCCTTATCAGTCCTTTCACCTATATTTCCTTCCAAGAAAACTCTCCCTACTATTCCCTGCAGTTTTCCAATTCTTTTCTTGTTGTCTTATTTCTACCTGACTGGATCCATCACCTTTATTTCACTTACCAAAAGTCTTCTTTTCCACATCCTTATTTCTCTGCCCCCCGCATGTCGTAAGAGGCGACTAACGGATTCTGTTTCTCCTTTTACCCTTGTTGAGTGGTTCTTGAATAGAATATAGTCAATGTTTGTAAAGATTTTAGTCAAGCAGTATGTAAGAAATGTTTAGTCCTTTGTACTGGAAACTTGCATTCTCCCAGTAAGGTCATATATTGTACTACGTTGCAAGCCCCTGGAGCAATTTTTTTATTAGTGCTTTTGTGAACAAGAAACACTTAACACGTGGCTCTATCCCATCTCCCCCCTTTCCCCTATCCCATCTCCCCCCTTTCCCTCGTCGCGATATAACCTTCGTGGTTGAAAACGACGTTAAACACCAAATAAAGAAAGAAAGAATTTGCACTGAATACGACCAAGCTATTTCAATCCAATACAACTGTATTATCTGAATGTAGGACAAACAGAGTTGGTGTTTTTTTCGCTCGTATACACAGATATTACAGCACATTTAAACCACACTCTCGAAACATATAACAATTCACACATCTGCACACACATATCCAGAACCACACACATCCATACCGCACTCTCACATACATTATCTCATGTGTCCATTATTAATTATGAATACAAAATGATTGATGTCATTACTAGTCAACTTAGAATTAGGCTTGAAATAGAATATGGAAAAGTCTTCTTTAAAATCTAAGCGTAAATACGCGTATCGCTAAGGGAAAGGGTGTTCTTCTTCGATGGGAACATCTGGACAGTTCTAGGCCGGTGAACACAATCGTGTACGCGGGAAGGAGGGTGCCTTTAAGCAAAATGAATTGCGAGTTAATCGTCTGCGGGACAGAATACTGCTCGCGGCTAGACTGCGCGCGCAGCTACCAAGGTTATTTATTCTATTGTGTCGTTCGATCGGATTATGATTTTGGTTTCCCCAGTCACAGGATGCAGAGGGGTTTGTTTGTTTAAGAAACACCTGCCTCGGAAATATCTTTCGGGGAAAATATGTCAAGGTGGAACATTCCTCAGCAGGTTTTTTTCTGCCGTCGTCAGCAAAACTCGTTGCCGTTATTTTCAAAAGACTCGAAACCGATCTTACTGTGATTCCCGTTTTCTTTTCCCCCCGGTACTAGTGTATCACCGGTGAAAGTTTCAGATATGTTCAGAGGCCTGTGGTGACTTAATTCAAGAATCGCTAAATAAATGAATAAATAAATAAAATAACTAATCATATTTTGTAGAAAAAAAAGGACTGAGTTATCGAAAGCCCATAGGTAAGATATGAGTTTTACTCAGTGGCGCTGCTTTTTGTCGAGATCAAATCACACTGGCTTTTTCTTCTTTCTTTTTTTGCATGCGCGTGGGGGCAACACGAGGGGTCACATTAAGCGGGAGGGCCGGAGACGGCGAGGGGGGGGGGGTGGGGTGGGTTGAGAGGGGGAGAAAAAAGTGGAGACGCTGAGGTGAGTGACATCTTGTGTACCAACCTGTTGTAACAAACAGAGGTTGCCCGGGGCAAAGCCTCGTGGTCGACTCCTCTCGGTTCATCCCTTACATTTTCGAGTGTCTCCTCGGAGGTTTGTCCTAGGCAGGTGTAAATGTGAATACTACCTGTTCCAAGTGACGACTACAGGTAGACGAAGGAACAGGTGAACGTCAGAAATGTATGAGTTCTTTTTTAGTGCACGACCTTGGTAAACGCCTTTATGTCAAAGAAAGGGTAAAATGGTGATGGAACGAAAGAAGTTTTGCGTCTTCTTTTATTTTGTAGCGCTTGCATGGTCTTCAATATCGTAGTTGACACTGTATTGTCTTCTTTAAATTCAAGATCAAATACTCTTCCGTCGGACATACACACAAAACAAATCTTGGATGGAAGCTTTGGGAGAAAGATAAAAGGATGTGAGTGTGTGTGTGTGGGGGGGGGGGCGGTAGAGGCATATGTAAAATAAAACAGGTGGATTTTTTGTATTATACAAAATCCACATAATCATTCAAATGTAAGGAAGAAACAAATGGAAAGAAAGGTGTGAGTAAAGGAAGGTAATAAGGGGGGGGGGGGGGTAATCACTAACAAAAGTAAAGCGGATGTCACCACAAAGAAAAAGCAAGGGAGGTGGGGGAGAGAGAAATTATATTGCAAAGAATTTTTTTTTTAAAGGAACAAAACCAAAAAAACTAGGATTGCAAATGAATCATCAGCATAATACAAACTGTTACTTTATCTGTTTAAAACAGATTTTACCAGGCTTTCATGATCATGCTCGCTTAAAATATACTCATTAGTGGCCAGTACGGCCACTTTCTGTCGCAAGCGGGTTTTTTTAAGCGCTCTTTTATCCATTCAAACATAATCATAAATTACAACAGTCCCGACGAAGAGGTCAAGAAAAGGTAACCAGCACTAAGCAGAACACGTCTGCCCTTTCAACCAAATCCAACCCCTTTTTTTCATGCGTGCAAGAGCACCTGACATTGTCATTCAGAAACACCTTCCCGTAGTTATGAATGAACTGAACGGCGGGAAAACGCGTAGTGTGTGAGAGGTTGTGTTTTGACAAGGTTATCAATTCCGCTGTAATGTGTTTTTTTGTTCAGCCGGATGCCCTTTCATGGACAAATACATAAAACAAGAAAAAATTGTGAAAATGCTGCGATTTTAAAGCGGATAAAGTAATACAGTGGAGCGTTTAGTCTTCTGGGGGAGAGAAAAGTTGGGTGGGCGGACGAAAAAGAGGGTGTAATGGGTGGGGGGGGGGGGGGGGGCTTTGATCAGTTTTATGGTGGCGGTGGTGGAAGGGGTCAGAGTGCAAAGGCCTGGCGTGGTAGGGTGGGGTGGGGGTGGGGGTGGGTCAGGTTTAAAAGGTGTGTTCATAATAGCCTTTGGACTTATATATCTGTCCAGATTTGTTTTACCACTTGAAACTCGAAGCTTTTTTAAATACACATGCAAACGTGAATGGGATATTTCACGAAATTCAACCGGGCCTGGGCCCTTCCTGGCTTTCCTCAAAACTCTCCGCCCCCTGTACTTGAAAACCGACAAATTATATAGACTCGGGAACAGAGAAAAAGAATAGAAAAGCAGCAGCTGCATACACACAAAAACAGAATAATACTTCATTCAATATTGGGGGCGGAGGGGTGCGAGGCAGACGTACTCTTTTTGTGTCTGTCTGTCTGTCTGTCTGTCTGTCTGTCTGTCTCTCTCTCTCTCTCTCTCTCTCTCTCTCTCTCTCTCTCTTTTTCACCCCCTCTCCCCTCTCGCTCTCTCTTTTTCACCCCCTTCTCCCCTCCTCTCTCTCTATCGCTCTCTCTCTATCGCCCCCTCTCTCTCTCTCTATCGCTCTCTCTCTCTCTCTCTTTCTCTTTTCTCTCTCTCTCTCTATCTCTCTCTCTCTCTCTCTCTCTCTCTCTCTCTCTCTCTCTCAGTCGCTGTGGCAAAGTACAGCTTCCAATGTACATGTCAGCCTTCAAACCGTAATCAACAGGTATACTGACTGTGAATAGGATCTTTCCGAATCTGAATGTCCATTGAAAAGGGACTGACCGTCCAACAGCTGCAAGCTTCGACAAACGTGACTGCAGCTTTGCCTGCAATAAACCTTGAAACGATGTTACTGTACTGTCCCATGAAAAAGAATTGTGCATTTGTGTCCAATCCCCACCCAACCCCTCTCCTCCCTTGCCCTCCCACCCCTCCTGTTTTGTATGTTTGTTAATCCTACTGCTGAACTGACGGTACCCTTGGGTCATTGGGGATCCAGGATCTCTGCTGTATAATTCTCCTTCGTGTGCCCCCCCTCCCTCCCTCGTGTGAGAGTGTGTGTGTGTGTGTGTGTGTGTGTGTGTGCGTGCGTGTGTGTGTGTGTGTATATGTGTGCGTTCGTGCGTGTGTGTTTGTGTGTGTGCGTGTGTGCCGTGTTTGTGCGTGTGCCGTGTGTGTGTGTGTGTGTGTGTGTATTTGTGTGTGTACATGTCAGTGTGTGTGTGTGTGTGGTTGTATTAGTGTGTGTGTGAGTGGTTGTGTTTGTGTGTGAATCATTCCCACGGCTGTATTGACGGTACCTATGAATTATCCGGGATCCTGTCTAATGTTTCCGCGTACCCCTTCTTCGATTGCCTCCTCTACGCTCCCCCCTCCCCCCCCCCTCCCCCCCCCACACACACACAATTTGTGAAGCCTACTGCTCTTCACTGACGGTACCTACGAGTCATCGGGGATCCAGGTCCTATGTTTCCCTCGTCTCCGAGTATCCCCTCACCTCCTCTTCCACCCCCCCCCCCCCCCTCCCCACCCAACCCCTGTTTGTTCATCATCCAACCGCTGTTCTGACGGGTACCTATGGGTCTTCGGGGATCCAATTTGTCTGTTTCCGTCTTCAGCATGTGTCCCTCCTCCTCCCCTCTCCTTTTTATGGGGGCGAGGACGCCCCCATTCTATACGGATAGTTTAGAGGTTGACCATGGGCAGCGCCATTTTGTTGTGAAATACGTCATCAGTTTGTGTACACAGGAAGTTGTGACATCCGTCACCCTATGGGAGGGGTGAAGGCAACATTGTTCATCTGTAGAAAGTTGTGAAATCCGTCACCCTATGGGAGGGGTGACGTCAAAATTGGTCATCACAGAGTTTGTGTAACACAGGAAGTTGTGAAATACGTCACCCTATGGGAGGGGTGACGTCAAAATTGTTTAACAAAAACATGATACGTCGCATTGTGCAGGGTCAACTGCAACAAACTCAAACCGAGCCATTCATAGCTTGCTGTATTTGAGTGACTTATATACCGACATTTTTATTTCTTATTTTCAGCACAGGTGTAGGAAAAATCATGAACCAAAATGTTATTTATTTTCTAATTTAACATTTTTTTTACAAATATGACCATGGTCTTTTAAACATACAGTGACATTAAACATTGTTATGTTAAAAAAAAGAAAAAAAGAAAAAAAGCTTTTGTGCACAAATCAGAAAATACATTGTACATTTTACCTACAGGCCAAACAGTGTCTGTTGGCGACAAAGGACCCAGCAAGTTGCTATTTTTAGATCGAATAAAAGTTGTCAAGAACAGGCGCTTACATTTGGATGTGTCCACTGATAGTAGGTTTGGTTGTGATCAATCAGAATGATGTGGGAATAAAAATGTATGACAGTTTGGTATGATGACATGTAATTCAAATATGCTGAAATGTAATATTATACATGATATAATTTAATTATGGCTGTTGCCATGACCATAAACCCCAAGACAGGTTTAATGTTATGTAAAATCAAAATACCAAAATCAAGCACCTACTAGACTAATCTGGTCCACGGTGCGGGAAGATTGAGGCCTTCGTTAAATGTTCAACGTTGGCCAATAATAATTTTAACAATGTACGTACGTTGTGTCGTTTTTTATTATGTTTTATTTTGTTGATCAATTGATAAATATGTCTTCCCAACATATTACAAATCAAACAGAAATAAAGTCTTAGAGAACTACAACAATTATTGTTGCCGTCAAAACCTTGCAAGGCCTCAAAAGAGATAGACTGGATCGCCGCGCCGCGCGGCGCTCATTGGCTCAGTATTGAACTTGCGTCAAGGCCGATGCGCGTAGATTCCCAGAATGTTTACTTTCGGTTAGATTCTTCGACAGCATTCGCAGAGGTGACTGCCGTTACAGAGGTGAGTAAAACTGACCATCGAAAGGAAAATAAGATTCATATTGGTAATACTAATAACATACTTGCACAAGCATGTATCTACCAAAACTGTATGGGAGCACATAGTTGGAAAGGCGTGGTGAAGCGATCAAATCGAATCGTCCGTCAGTCAGTGCACTGATCTGATCAGCCACCACGATTGAACGTCACTGTCTGTATTTTGTATGTAAGCAGAGCTTCCAAACTAGTTAAATCCTGATGTAGTTTACAAAAACAAAACAAAATCTCATTCCTGTTCCATTGTTATTCTTGTAGTTGTGATACTGATATTCTAGTGAAACTGAAAGTAAGTGTTAAAAGCAGAAAAGCCGGACTGAATCAGGTAATTGGGTTGGGAAAGTTTTGCTAAGAAATCCTGTTATTTCCCTGGGTTAATAAGCATCTCTTTGTCCAACTATTTACACAATTTATTTGACTAGTTTGTGGTTTCAATTGAAATTATTGTTGTATTTATTTCTAGACTACAAGAACTTGCATTGATTGCATTTCATTGTTACAGCACAAAACACTGAATGACACATACTATAGCCTTCTCGTTTTACAGTATAGGTACTGATAGTTGTATACAAGTTTGAATATCACTTTGAACACTGCCACATTCAGTTCTTTTCATCATTGAATAATTTTGTTTCAGGAAGCAAGCACCACTTTTGTTGTTGATGAAAACCCCTGTACAGTCAGAAGTGTGTCAAGCTCAAAGTATTATTTCACAAAAGGTGAGAAGTTATTCGTTACATTTGCAACATTTATTGTTGAAAAATATTAAACATAAAGGCAGAATTTGTTTGTCTTGTGATTGTGATGCCTACAACTACACCCGCTTGTGATTTCTCAGTCAAGTTACTGCAGATTTGTGTATATTTCAGTCTCATGTGGTATTTGCCATATTTTTGTGTGAACATGTGTATTTTTCAAGACTTAGATTCTGTGATAACATAAAATACCATAACACATTTGACACCAGTGCATCATATAATATTTTTGGATAATTCTCATTACGCATGATTTTTTATTGTGTCACTGTGTGTACATTTACATGTGTTTTTAAATGTCAACAGGTGACAGTTCCACTTTTGGAAGAGGTGTGCAGTGAGATTGCAGAAAATGAATGCCTGTCAGCTGATCTGTGAAGCCATGTTAAAACCTTGGACTGTAAGTGTTTAGGGAAACACTGTATGAATGAATACAATTTTGTTGGAGTAGTGTTTTCACTTTTGCTTATAATGTAAAACAATTTCAAGTTTAAATTTCAAGTTATTCAGTTACGCTGAGAATAAGCTGTCATATATACATGACAAGTAAGCAGTGCTCCCTGTATGGCATACGTGTAATTATTGTTGATCATTCGCGTACACATTCCAGACTTGTCAATGTGCAAGTGTTCTTTTTGGATACAATGGTGTGTGTGTTTGCCTTTCTTTTAAAGTTATACGAGGCAGGGAATTATCCCAAGATATGGACTAATAAAAATCTATTATTGTATATATATATATATACAGTGGACCACCCCCCCCCCCCCCCCCCCCAATTTGATAATCCCTCCCTTTTAAGACCTTATTTTGTCAGTTTGTCTGTGCATAACTTCTGTAAATTTTCCTTCATTTTAAGACTGCCTCCTTTTAAAGAACCGCTTTCTCAGATTGTTTGAGGTAATACAAAGGTGGTTCTATTGTATGTGTTCAAGTGTAAGACTTTGTGGTCTGTTTGACAGGTGCTGTTCTTCGGGACAAACTTCAGGTGTTTGAGTCATGCCTTGGTCTACGAGGGAAGTTCCGGAACGCGGCCAAGGAAAAGGCTCACTCATTGTACTACGCAAGCCATGCAAGCATTACAGAGGTCACCAAGTCGACTCATGCATCAGCTTCCATTTGCCTCAGGATGTTTGAAAGGCTGGTCGAAGCAACCTATGGGTGCAAACAGGAAGACAACGCGAATGACCGACCGGTGCCAGTGTGTGAGGAAGGATGTGATCAGGTATGTTGCTGGGAGTGTGGTGAAGAAACTAAAAAAGAAAGTTTGGGGCCTCAAGAAAGGTGCATACAGATACGAGAAACTGCGCTGTTTAGAAGCACTGAGGTTCAGTGAGCTGTCAGAAAGTGATTGTGATTCTTCAACTGACATGACAACGGTGCTTAACCGAGGAGGACTGACATTTGTCAAAGACAACATTGTGCAAATGTTCCTTGACATGCAGGACATTTTTCGTCGGACTGTGGGTGTCGCTTGCTCTGCCAAAATGAAAGCTGATGACAAGGACTTTCTGCAACAGTGCCAAATCAATGATACAGTGCCTGTGCTTTTTTATGACACAGTTTATGCATTTGACATTTCTTTGAAAGTGCAAGAAGATGTTTTCGAAAATGCTGTCCTGCTTTTTTTTTTTAAATCCGAGTCCACCACAAGCTGAGGACAATGTCAATGATGGACAAGGTGCAGCGCGGATGGAAAGAGTAGAGCATGAAGAACAGGTTGCGTACCAGTGACACTAACATTAACAAGGTGTGAGACGGGCAAAGTTAGCTACATATGCAGTTGATCATATCATTAGTGCCTGTCCACGGATGCTCCCCCCTTGTTTGTGTGTATGTATGTGTGCAGGTTTGCATTTCAGTCTGCATGAGGTGAGCGATAGTGATTTTTAACTGTTGGTGCTCAGTGATTTACAAGCATGTTTTCTGTTGCTATGTAAATTCTCCTGTCTTATGTAGAACTCACACACTTTGTATTACATTTTTTTTTTTTTTTTACAATAATCTCTCTTGGTGCTGGGTACAAATATTTTAAAAGTTTTCAGGTTCATGTTATTCTCTAGTTTCACTTTTTGTTTTACGCTCGACACGTGTTTGAATCTGTATCTGTCTGCAACTGTGAGTAAGTACACCTGAATCCAACATACTAAAGAGAAATAGAGAGCTTCAGTATTTAGTCTGTACTTTAAAAAAAATTGTTGTTGCTTGCATTTTTTTTCCGTTGTATTTTTTATGTCTTGAAAATAATAAAAATTGCTTTGAAAATGTATTGTGTACCGCAGTCAGAAGTAATTTATTACTTTTGGGAGTTTAGTAACGTGATATCAGTTTTCAATTGTTCGTTCACTTATATTGCTTTCAGATTTAACACACAAGAAACAGTAGCACGGTTTTCGTTGCGAAAATGTGCATTGGCAGTGCTACGCGATCGAATTGTGTATTATGTACACGCGGTGTTCTTCTGGAAAAGACCGAAGCGACATGTGACGTCAGTCGTTCAGCCTGCGAGCGGTGGGAGGGGGGGGGGGGGGGGGGGGTTTCACATGGTTTGTTTGTTTGTTTGTTTCAGAACCACACCCATATACACACATTTCACATGTAAACCATTTGTCCGCCCCCTGTCGATATTTATCGACTAAGTTCCTTGTCTTGTGTGTGTTTGAACCCAACCATACGTTCATAACTGACGGTACCCATGGGTCAGCGGGAATCCAGAGGCACTTTCCTTCTTCTTCTTCTTCTTCTTCTTCTTCTTCTTCTTCTTCTTCTTCTTCTTCTTCTTCTTCTTCTTCTTCTTCTTCTTCTTCTTCTTCTTCTTCTTCTTCTTCTTCTTCTTCTTCTTCTTCTTCTTCTTCTTCTTCTTCTTCTTCTTCTTCCTCTTCTTCTTCTTCTTCTTCTTCTTGTGTTCTGTCTCTGTCTCTGTCCCTATCTCATGCCCACATGTGTTGCATTAAAAAGATGTCTAACGAAATCAACAATTTATGCAACCTATATACAACTAATGATTCAAATGCACCTTGGTGTATATGTGAATATCAAGCCTAGATATGCGCACCAAAACGAAAGTGAAGCAGAAAATGATAGATTCAGCCCCCCCCCCCCCCCCCCCACCCCCCCCCCCCTTCCCAAGTATCTTGAAAATTAAATATATTTGTTGGTTTCTTGATTGTTCATGCCCCTTGAACCCGGGAGGGTCAGGCGGGACCAAATTAGTGGGTTTTTTCTTTATCCCTGTGCTAACCTCGCCCCACTTCTACTGAAAATTGAAACCAAACAAAAAAATGGAAAGGCTAAAAAAATAAACACCAACATAATTATTCTTCCTGCCTCCGCCTAGATCTGTTATACCTGTCAAACAAACAAGTCAGGTACCACGGCTATCACGATTTAAACATACCCTCTCTGGTCTCTCGGTGTATCTGTCTCTGTCTTTGTCTGTCTGTCTGTCTGTCTGTCTGTCTGTCTGTCTGTCTCTGTCTCTGTCTCTGTCTCTCTCTCTCTCTCTCTCTCTCTCTCTCTCTCTCTCTCTTTCTGTCTCTCTCTCTCTCTCTACGTTAATATCCGTGTAAATATGTGATTAGATTAGTCCCCTCTCTGGGCGAGGGCTGGTTGAAAAAAAGCTCGTTGTATTTTGCTTATGCCACAACCCTCGAAAAAATAAAATTTGATTTGATTTGATTTGAGTGAAGTGTGATAGAGACTGGACTTTGTGTTGATGCATTACTGTCCATTTTCAAACGTTTGCTGTTGTAAATGCCTGTTTTTACGGTCGTCATGTCGACTGTCATTATGATGATGATGATTATTATTATGATTAATATTATTATGATTATTATTCATGAAGCATGTAATTTTGAAACTTTGTACACCCCGAATTGAAATGGGCCCAAGGCCTAATCAATAAACCATCCAGACTCCAGACTCTCTCTCTCTCTCTCTCTCTCTCTCTCTCTCTCTCTCTCTCTCTCTCTCTCTCTCTCTCTCTCTCTCTCTCTCTCTCTGTCTCCGTCTCTCTCTCTCTCTCTCTCTCTTTCTTTATGTCTTGCTCTCTCTCTTTCTCTGTTTCTCTCTCTGTTTCTCTCTCTCTCTCTCTGTTTCTCTCTTTCTCTGTCTCTCTCTCTCTCTCTCTCTCTCTCTCTCTCTCTCTCTCTCTCTCTCTCTCTCTCTCCCTCTTCGAGTAGCTAAGAGAATTCCCATATTCAACCATTGTGTCAAGTGGGGATCATTCAAGCAGCTGCTGGTAGCCCAATCCAAGCTCTTTTGTTGTACCTGAAGCTAACACTGGGAAATGGTGTAAGCTGGTGTTCTCGTGCCTTTCAGTGTCACTGAGAGCACCCCGTCAACGCTTACCTGCCAATCAAATTCCCTAAGAGGGTAGTCAATAAACAGTAAACACACAAGATTATAGTGTCGCATAACGGTCACCGTCACTTTTGAAGTGAAAGTATGTTTAACATTTAAAGTGTGCATGTTAGTCATTGATGACATTGGAACATGACTAAATATGATGTTGGCTGAGTTTTGTCGAAAGTCAAAATTATGTCTATGCTTACTAATACTAATATGAATAGTTTATCAACAATCAGCAGTAATACATATAGTTGTAATACCAGCCAATTAGAATGGTAGTGTCATTTTTGCTGACAAAATAAATCTCATTCCTATAGAGTTTAAAATAGGAAACTTGTACAGAAACTGAATAATATATAATATTAACACCCCCCTTTCGACACGATGGTAACATAGGACAGTTCTTTCCTTGTAAAGGCTTTTTAGGATATGTGCAAAGACCATCCCTCTATTTAGACACATACCAAAAATTAACAACTTGGGTGATTTTTGTGCAGAGTTGACTTGTTGTTGTTGTTGATGAATTAATTACTTGAACTAACACTGGTGTCCATCTGCAAAAAGTAATTCATAAAAAAAGCCCACTCTGCGCATGAAGCGGTCAGAGCGTTGACTTTTGGTATGTGTCCAAGTCGAAGGATTAATTTATCCCATGCAAAAACCTGGCCAGTTCGCAGATGTTGAGTCGAACGGTTTACACCGGTGGACCCGGCAGCATTGGAGGATTGTTATTTTTAAAGGCACAGTGCAGCTCACAGCCTTCGTTTTGCGTTTTTGTTGCAGCTGAGTGCATTTACAGTTCAAAAATCCTCCTATGGTAGTAAAACAAACCCAAAACTACCCAACGACGACATCTGTGAAGTTCGACAGTTTCTTGTTCACGCGAGTGCATAAATTAACCTAGTTATTACGTGGTGTTTGGTCGGAGTTCGATTCAACTGAGTGATTCCGGCCTCCATTTTGTTTTACACAAACTCATGATGACGTCTGACATAGTTTGCTAGTGACGTGTCTTTTCAGTTGTGCATGATGTGCATGTGGTGATCTACCTGATCTAAATTTAGATCCAAAAATAGGCCAAGACCAGCCGGGTCCGAGTAGGAAATTAATTCGTAAAAAAATCGCAGTTCTTGACTCTTTGGGTGCAAGTCAATGAAACTTGGTAGTTCTTCCAACGGATCGCTGCCTGAGGTATGACTAAAAGCCCCAGGGGCTCCGTGCACCTGGATTTGACAAGTTCAGTACCTTTAACGTGTTGTAAATACAGAAGCGGGGCGAGTTAATATAGGGTTACGTTTCTGTTTCATTTCAAGGTGTACAAAAGACTGTAACAGCTTACGTGTTTGGATAAATAACTGATTACTGCGCTGAACATATGTGTCAAATTCAGTTCCAACCAACTAACTTACTATCTGCATGTCTGTCGAGACGACGCTACAATGATTCAAACTTCGAAAGCAATAATCAAAGGCTGTACACTGTATTCTAAGACGATAAGTTAAAATAAATGAAGGGTCACGAGAAACCACTTCACACATTATAATTGCATCGGCATAACGATTTGACTGTGAGTTTCAACAACTTCACACGGCATAAAAATCACAACTGTCAAAATCGGTTCAATAAAAGGCTAACAAGAAGAGTCAGCTGGGATCCAGTTTCGTGAAAAACTAATTAACTGAATTTTAAACCTCTTCTATTCTCACAAATTCATGTGATTTCAAAAATTTCATAACATTCACATATTTTGCCCAGTGATTTCACAAAGAGATGCGGCACTATCTAAACTTGGAAAATAATCCTTTACCCATGTCATTCAGACTCTCGCTGGCGGTAAGCCTAATTAGAGTGTCGGGCGCAGCACGGTATGCAAATTCTACCCGAGTCAGGGCCTAATTAGGGGTAGCCACCCGGAATGCGCCCTGTGATCTTGCGATTGACTCTCACTCTCGCTCTCTTCGGGTGGCCAGTGTTAGGCAAGAGTGGACAGCTTGGGTCCTAACCACAGAGATATAGAATAGAGCCACCAAGCGCCGTAACACGAGCAGCAACCGACACCCGCGCGCCGGCCACCGCGGTGTGCCCTTTCTTTCGCTGGCACACCCTGCTTTCGCTCTGCCCGGTCTTTGTTTTTGAGAGCTACAATCCCGATAAAACTTTGTTTGAAGCTTATAATCATGTTAACAAAAAAAAATACAAACTTGTAGAATAATGATGCGTGTCTGGTTGCCGCTTAATTTTGCTTTTTTTCAATAAATTGAAAACACTAACCTCTGTTGATTTCTCTCTCTCTCTCTCTCTCTCTCTCTCTCTCTCTCTCTCTCTCTCTCTCTCTCTCTCTCTCTCTCTCTCTCTAAATAAATTGATGATATGTTCTTACTTTCATTTTATTATAATCATGTAGCAGTAGTTTTCTTTACTTGCTTATTCTTTAGCAATTTTAGACTAGTCCCTCTTTAGGGCGAGGGCCAGATGTAAAAAAGCAGATCACTGCTTACTCTATTACCCTCGTTAAATAAAGAATTGTTCTTGTTCTTGTTCTGTTCTCTCTCTCTCTCTCTCTCTCTCTCTCTCTCTCTCTCTCTCTCTCTCTCTCTCTCTCTCTCTCTCTCTCTCTCTCAGTCTCTCTTCTCTTTTTATTTATACTTTTATGTTATGTTTACGTGTGTATAATATATAACATTCGAGTAGTCCCACTCTGGGCGAGGGCTGGTTGAAAAGAAGCGTGTTTGTATTGCTTATACCACAACCCTCGTTAAATAAAATTAGTATGGTCAGTCACTGGTTTTGTCATTGATTCCCGTGAACAAGTGAAACAACACTCTCTGCTGCCGCCCCCGCCCTCTCTCTCTCTCTCTCTCTCTCTCTCTCTCTCTCTCTCTCTCTCTCTTTTTTCTTCTCTCTTTTGGTCTCTATATATCTCTGTGGTCCTAACGCGTGAATCGTTCTCGTGATGGCCTGAGGTGTGAAACCTTATGTTTTAAATTTATTTTGATTACCAGGGTGGGGTACTTTTGATAAAAAGCTGCGAAATTTAGTTGGAATACGGCACTTAATCCTTGTGCCCAAACGAAAAAATTTCATTGGGAGCTAATAGCTGGTGTCAAGAAAACCTGTCACGCTTTGCCTGTGGGGGAGTGAAAAGGTGTCAACGCCGTCTTGTCATTACGCTTAGTCCGTTATTGTGAAGTCCAGTTTCTGTATCTTTTAGATTCTTCTTCTCATTGACCACAGCCATTACTGATCATCGATTGATGAAGGAGAGGTGTACCAGTCAGGGCCGCGGAAAAGGGTTTTACTGATGGGCTTTCGGAAAGGGCCACTTAACCATACCGTTTAAAATTCTGAATGAACTGGAAACATTACTCTTCGGGCAGGGGAACTGCTTACACATACACACACACACACACACTCACACACACACACACAATTAGTATTATTCTAATTGGCTACAGCTATTACCGATCATCGATTGATGAAGGAGAGGTGTACCGATCGTCTAAATGAACTGAACATGTTATTACATGTACTATTTAGGCAGAAGAACAACATACACACAAACCACCTTGGTAAACAGGCCAGGGTCCAGGGTCTAAACAGGCTCCAGGTGGGTTGGGGGTTGCCGACATTAATTTTGCCACTTTAGGGGGTGCCATGAGGGCTCCTGGCGGGATATTGCTTTTCTTGGAAAATATACCCATTGCACAAGAAAATAAAAGTGTAACATGAAGTGTCTCTTCCATCTGCAGGAAGACAAGGAAAAAATGTGTGGCTAATCATTCCATTGGGTAACTGTACTGTTGTTTTGTTTTAGGTTTAGTCAAGTTTTGACTAAATGCTTTCCAAAAATTTCCAAATCCTGCACTTCTTCTCCTAATTGACTATAGCAGTCACTACTGAACCACCAGTCAACGATGAGCAGACTCACTAACTTTGATTTATGGTCACTGTCAACGTTTACGTTTGCATGGACATGGGTTGGTTCTTTATTTGCTTGTCATGTCCTTTCAACCTGTTTGGCTATTCGAATTTCTGTGAGGTTACCCTCATGGACTATATAAAAATCTTATCTTATCTTATCTTATTCGGCTCGACTTTTTCCCGGCGCAGCCGTACCCGGCGAAGCGGGTATTCATCTAGTTTCATTATGTAGCTGTACTGTTGTTTTGTTTTAGGTTTAGTCACGTTTTGACTAAATGCTTTCCAAGAATTCCTAATCCTGCACTTCTTCTCCTAATTGACTATAGCAGTCACTACTGAACCACCAGTCAACGATGAGCAGACTCACTAACTTTGATTTGTGGTCACTGTCAACGTTTACGTTTGCATGGACATGGGTTGGTTGTTTGTTTGTTGTTCATGTCCTTTCAACCTGTTTGGCTAGTCGGGGCCGATTCAGTTAAGTGTTGTTTCTGTTCTCAGTTTCGGTTGGATGGAAGAGATGTGAATGAGTTTCAATGTGTCGCAACAAAATAGTCACTTAATCCTTGTGCCCAAACGAAAAGGTTTCATTGGGAGCTAATAGCTGGTGTCAAGAAAACCTGTCACCCTTTGCCTGTAGCGGTGTGAAAAACGCCTCAAGGAGGGGCGCAGCAGCAACACCCTGCATGGTTGGGGGTTCATTTTTGTCGCAGCCTCACGGCCGAAAATAATGTTGAGCATTTTAGGTGCGTAGCAGGAGGCCTCCTGGCAGGAAATTGATTTTCTTGGACCGTATACCCATAGTACGTCGTACTAAAAAGAAAGTGTACCAATGGAAGACAAAGAAAACCAGGGTACTAGGCGCCTCATTACAGTATGTATCTGAACTGTAATTGCACCCACATAAAAAAACAATAAGAAAAGAAGCTTTCAAAAACTGCGGGATAAAAAGAAAATAAGGCTGCGATCTTTTCTTTTTAGGGGTCGCAGTGGGGGGGTAAGGGTCCGGACACAGCAAGACCCACCCACCCACCCCCCCCCCCCCCCGACCCCCCCCCCCCCCCAGACCCCCCACACACACACACACACACACTTGATCCGGTCCTGCA
The DNA here is from genome assembly GCF_037325665.1 of Littorina saxatilis. Classification (NCBI taxonomy): domain Eukaryota; kingdom Metazoa; phylum Mollusca; class Gastropoda; order Littorinimorpha; family Littorinidae; genus Littorina; species Littorina saxatilis. Next base: position 46,630,899 of record NC_090250.1, read on the forward strand.
AGAATTGTGTCACCACTAAATGGTTAATCGCTGAATCACAACAAACCGGTCTTTATTAGGTTTTGATAGCTCACGTCAAGAAAACGTGCCACCTTTTTCCCCGTGCGGTTGTGACGAAAGCTTAGCACCGTCTTGTCATTACGCTAAGTCCTTTATTGTGAGTTCCGCAATCCTAGATTGTTCTTCTCACTGCCCACAACTATCATCGATCATCGACTGCCAGAGGAGAGATGCAAGAGTGTTGTGCCACCCCCCAAAAAAAGTTAATCTGTGTGACACAACCAACCGGTTCCATTGAGTGTAAATAGCCTTAATAAAGAAGACATAATACCTTTTCGCCGATGGGGTGTGAAGAAAGCTCAGCACCGTCTTGTCATTACGCTAAGCCTGTTATTGTGAAGTTTAAATCATGCACTTCTAGATTATTATTCTAATTGACTCTGGCTGTCATCAATCATGAATCAACAAGTAGGAACCTCACTTACACAGCTCAGATTTATGGTCACTGTCAACGGTTGCGGTTGCATGGGAGAGATATAAAATTAATGAGCTTCAATAAGTCAAAACAAAAGTGTTAATCTCTGTGTCACAACAAACAGGTTTCATTGGGGGATAATAGTCCGAGTCCAAAAAACGTGTCACCCTTTTTCGTCAGCGCCGTCTTGTCATTACGTTAAGTCCGTTATTGTCGGGTCCAGTACCCCTGTATCTTTTATATATATTTTTCTTCTAATTGGCCACAGCTATTACCGATCATCAATTGATGAAGGAGAGGTGTACCGGTCGTCTTTATGAACCGAACATGTTATTACTATTTAGGCAGGAGAACGACACACACACCAAACCACTTTGGAAAGCAGGCCAGGGCCAGGGTCTAATAAGGCTCCAGGTGGGTTGGGGGTTGCCGAAATCAATGTTGCCATTTGGGGGGTGCTGTGAGGGCTCCTGGTGGGATTTTGCTTTTCTTGAAAAAAGTACCCATTGCACGAGAAAATAAAAGTGTACCATGAAGTGTCCCTTCCATCCGCAGGAAGACAAGGAGAAAATGTGTGGCGAATCATTCCATTATATGTAACTGTACTGTTGTTTTGTTTTAGGTTTAGTCACGTTTTGACTAAATGCTTTCCAAGAATTCCAAATCCTGCACTTCTTCTCCTAATTGACTATAGCAGTCACTACTGAACCACCAGTCAACGATGAGCAGACTCACTAACTTTGATTTGTGGTCACTGTCAACGTTTACGTTTGCATGGACATGGGTTGGTTGTTTGTTTGTTTTTCATGTCCTTTCAACCTGTTTGGCTATTCGGGACCGATTCAGTGTTGTTTCTGTTCTCAGTTTCGGTTGAATGGAAGAGATGTGAATGAGTTTCAATGTGTCGCAACAAAAGAGTCACTTAATCCTTGTGCCCAAACGAAAAGGTTTCATTGGGAGCTAATAGCTGGTGTCAAGAAAACCTGTCACGCTTTGCCTGTGGGGATGTGAAAAGGGGTCAACGCCGTCTTGTCATTACGCTTAAAGGAGGGGCGCAGCAGCAACACCCTGCATGGTTGGGGGTTCATTTTTGTCGCAGCCTCACGGCCGACAATAGTTAGTAAGCTGTTGCTTTTCGGGTCCAGCGGACCATAATAGGCCAAATCAGGACCCCGGCCGAAAATAATGTTGAACATTTTAGGTGCATACCAGGAGGCCTCCTGGCAGGAAATTGATTTTCTTGGACCGTATACCTATAGTCCGTCGTACTAAAAAGAAAGTGCACAATGGAGTGTCTTTTCCATCCAATGGAAGACAAAGAAAAACAGGGTACTAGGCGACTCATTACAGTATGTATCTGAACTGTAATTGCACCCACATAAAAAAACAATAAGAAAAGAAGCTTTCAAAAACTGCGGGATAAAAAGAAAATAAGGCTGCGATGTTTTCTTTTTAGGGGTCGCAGTGGGGGGGTTAGGGTCCGGACACAGCAAGACCCACCCACCCCCCCACCCCCCCCCCCCCCCCCCCACACACACACACACTTGATCCGGTCCTGCAAGAATTGTGTCACCACTAAATGGTTAGGCCCTAATCGCTGAATCACAACAAACCGGTCTTTATTAGGTTTTGATAGCTCACGTCAAGAAAACGTGCCACCTTTTTCCCCGTGCGGTTGTGACGAAAGCTTAGCACCGTCTTGTCATTACGCTAAGTCCTTTATTGTGAGTTCCGCAATCCTAGATTGTTCTTCTCACTGCCCACAACTATCATCGATCATCGACTGCCAGAGGAGAGATGCAAGAGTGTTGTGCCACCCCCCAAAAAAAGTTAATCTGTGTGACACAACCAACCGGTTCCATTGAGTGTAAATAGCCTTAATAAAGAAGACATAATACCTTTTCGCCGATGGGATGTGAAGAAAGCTCAGCACCGTCTTGTCATTATGCTAAGCATGTTATTGTGAAGTTTAAATCCTGCACTTATAGATTCTTCTTTTAATTGACTCTAGCTGTCACCAATCATGAATCAACACTAAGGAACATCACTAACTTAGATTTATGGTCACTGTCAACGGTTATATGGTTGCGCGGAAGAGATATGAAATGATCATCGAGCTTCAACATGTAATAACAAAAGTGTTAATCCCTGTGTCACAACAGACAGGTTTCATTGGGTGTGCGCGCCTTCGTGAGCGAGGCTGGTACTACATATTGTTCATACGAAATGACAAACACAGGTTACAAGCGATAACGCGCAAAAGTACTGGTTTATTATTTTACATCTGACACTAGGGATCAGTAATGTATAGATATATAGTTACAGTACCACGTAATGCGGTAAAAAACTTATGAACAGAAAGAAAAAGAGAAAAGAAAACAAATTATTAGACATGGCAAAAGTATCAAATGCATTAACAAGACACGAGAAGTAAAAACAAGAAAAATAAACAATCACAAGACAGGAGAAGACAAACAGACAAGAAAGTTACAATTACCAAACACTCGTTGGTTAGTCCTTCAACAACAATAAAGAGTTACGTTCTGTACGTTCAACAACAATAAAGAATTACGTTCCGTACGTTCAACAATACCATAAGCACTAAGAATACTCAAGAAACTTAGCATACATACGTTTAAAACCAAAATGGCTAGTTTCAGAAAAATACAAAAACGTTGACTCATCAGGCCAGGAATACAAAGCAAACTGTCATACCAAAAAAGTCTAACGACAACGTTCCTGCGTTAATCAAAGTCACAAACAAGATATTTACTCATCCACTTTCCCTCAATAACGTTACAAGAAATAAGCCCGTTTACAAACGATCACCACAGACCGCAAGCTTCTTTTACCTAAATTCTTTTAACGTAAGGCTGAAAAAGTCGGAGAAAACGTTTCACTTCGAACTTCGTTAACCACAGAAAACACAAGTTATCATTATAAACATTAGCGACTTTCTAGCGTCTACAAAACATTGCTGTACGTTCACAACACTAGAACAGTTGAACACACAATAAAGAAACACTACAACAAGTCAGACTTTCAACTCACGTTATACATAAACAACTCACAAAGTAATTACAAAATGGCGACCAAAACACAACACAAACAAGTAACAACAAAATTACCTTATGCGCTGTGTGGGTTGACCAGCAGTACCAAAAACGTGTTGCCTCACAAACGAAGGGCACAAAACGATTCACACTTGAGAAACAACTGTCTCCAAGAACATTACGTTGACGTTAAAACATAAGAAACACTCCGTTGGTTCACTTGATAACCTTCATACGTTTACATCAAAACCAAACGCTTCCTAAAACCCTCAGATCGACTGACGAGACAGGAGTCAAGCAGCGGTATTTATGGAAACAAAAACCTAACATGGAATAGTTATTCAAAAGTCAAAGGTCACCGGATTGACCAACCAACAACATTCCTAAGACAGAATCGGGTGAAACTACTATTTTACAACCAATCAGTAACCGATCACGCACTCCGTGCATGCCCAAAACTTAAAACGGTATATTTAACAGAAAGAAGACCAAGGAACTAGCTGACATCACAAAGCTAAAAACACGTGAGTCACACGTATTCTAAAACTTGCAACGCAGATTCGCAGGGCTCACCTCAAAATCAAAACACGGAAAAGAGCACGTGAATCTCACGGTGTTCTAGAACTAAACGACGCAGTTTGTGACACTCCGACCAAAACCAGGTCACAACAACTGAACAAGGAGCACGTGAATCTCACGTAAAAATATTAACGCTCCACAAAACGGGTCACAACAAAGTGACACAATAAAAACACGGTTTACTTCTTTTTACATCGTGCAATGGCTTGAGCAAACGTAATTACAACAAAAGTAGGTGACTGCATGCCACATCGGCATGCACACTCCCACCGGAAATTATATTAATATAATTTACTTCAAAAACCTTTGTACAAACATGTTCCTTATATCAAAAGAAGAATAACGCAGATTTTGACATTTCAAATTTACAACTCAAAATCATTGTGTTGCAAAACATTTACACAACAATATTATGGTTCAATCATTTTCAGTGTTTCAACACATCTCGTTTCAACTAAATGCCACTCGACGGCATAAAAAGAACGCACCACTTAAAACATAACTGTCCGTTACATCATCTGGTATAAAAACAAACCGCAACAATCTACAACTGTCAAATTGGAAAAACACTCCAAAGTGCAATGTTCTTTCAGTTCGCCTACACAGCTTTGTCTTCGTGATTTTCACGATCAACTAACAGTCATTTTGTGAATCGGTCGCTCTAATATGCGACTATCACCAGTGGGACGGCCGTGATTGTCTAGAGCCTTTGTTCCAACATGCACTTTCACTCGTCTGACCAGTCCATCAGATCCAGGCATCACCTCGATTACACGAGCCATGCACCACTCTGATCTGCACAAGTTCTGGTCATGCAAGACAACAATGCGTAGGGCGTTGATGAAGGAATCACTTGACATGTCATCCAGGGTTTCAATGTGGATTGCCCTAGAGGCAAAACACGTCACGATCAGTCCGTACAAGATTAATGTCATGAACTTGACGCAGTCATCACGGTACCCTTGTTTTTTCTGGCGTTTCAGGCCCTTCAGATGCTTGACTGCGGCACCTCTGTTGTCGGGGAGGGACGGTTTCTCTGGTCGAAATGGTAAGGGCATCTCGTAGCGACCAGCTTCGTTGATCTTCACGTTTTCCTTCACGATCTTCATGAACTTTACATCGTCCTGGGACATGGATCCTGAGTCACTTGCAAAGTCTCTTTCCATAACATGTAATGGGTCAGTACACGAGACTTCGTCCACCTGTACCTTGTAGACGTGAGCTACACGTTCTTCTTCCCTCGATCCTGGCTTGACGATGACGCGCATGGACGAGGCTATGCCATCAAAGGCGACGGAATGCGGTGCCTTGCCGACGATGCTCCAACCTAACTTAGTCTCTACTGCGAATGGCAGTCCTTGGACAACGTTTAGGGGCATGAGGGCTTCAGCGCAGTCGTAGCCAATGAGGAGGCCTGCTTCGCAGTCAGGGTACAAGGGGGGCAGTTTAGGAGACAGGTGTTGGAGATGTGGGTAAGCTTTGACAGTCTCTGAGGTGGGGATATGAGTGGGGTCAACGGTCAGATAAGGTCGTGAGATGGCAGAAGGGAGCCTGACAAACTCACAGGAGGTAGGAGAGCGGACACGCAATCCAGAGTACTTCCTGCCGGAGACCACAGCATTGTCCTCAGTCAGTGTGGAGACCCTGAGTGTAGTCGGCTGCGATTTGGCTTTAACTTCTTCAGCCACTGACTGCACTACAAAAGTGGCGTTGGACATAGTGTCCAGTAGTGCGTACGTCAGCACTTCTACGTTGGGGTTAGAGTCACTGGAAACGAGAACGGGAACGATCATAGACGTGAAACCGATGCTGTTTTCCTCGCTGGCCTTAAGAGCAGATACCGTAGGGGTCGACGATGACAGTGGCTCTTGAACGTCAGCAGCAGAGGTACGGTAATTGTTCTTGTGTTCACTCGCCCCTTTGTTTTCACTCATACTGTTCTGATACTTGAAATTGTCATCATGAAGACAAGTGGGATGAGCCTTCTTGCACTTCTTGCACGTCTGTTTCTGCTTACATTGACGGCTCTGGTGATCCTTACTTCTGAGACATCCGTAGCAGATACGGTTCTTGAACAGAAAATCTCGTATCTCAACCAGAGGCTTCTCTATGAGTTCCTTACATGTCCCAGCGTCATGGTCCGGAAGTTGACAGTGCAGACATGCGGAGACATCCTCTGTCAGGGTTGACAGGTTCGTTGTGAACTTTCTTGGTGTCCCCGATGCACTTGTCAAGCCGAAAACAGGGTCGTTAGAAATGTCTGCTTCGAGGGTAATGAACGACACGAGTTCATGGAACAGAGGATACCTCTTCTTTTCAACCTTGGTTCGAGCAACTGTTCTAGACCATCTGTGACTCATCCAGTCTGGGAGCTTTCCGACGATCTTCCGTAGGTATTGGGCATCATCCAGGATGCTCAGTCCACCAACTTCCTGGGCAGCAACGGAACATTGCTGCAAGAAATCGGCCAGACTTCTGAGTCCCTTGGGATCCTTGCTTTTGACTGGGGTCCATTCGTCCAGCTTGGTCCGGAAAGCTTGCGAAACGACGTATGAGTTGCCGAACCGATTTTCCAGCACTTCCATGGCTCTCTCGTAGGCATCACCTTCTCTCAGCAGAAAGAAGCCGGTCACGGCCTCCTTTGCTTGACCTCCGATGTACCGTTGCAGATACAATAACTTCTCACTGCTGGTTATGTTCTGTCTCTCGATGAGGAACGAAAACGACGACCTCCAAATTGGATATTGGAGAGGGTCACCAACAAAAATGCACGGCTCCTGCATCGGCAAACGGTTGATCATCAGAGCGTCTGATAGGGTTTTGGCGAGAGAGTCCATAGGAGTGTCCTGCTTGGCAGGAGTAGCAAGTGGACGTTGGTAGTACGCAGACGGGGGGTAGGAGACAAATGGACGATCTGCATGACATTCCTTGTCAAAGTTCATGTACGCAGGGGGCCTTGCGTTTTCGTTTCCCCAAATAACTTTGGGGGTGGTCTGATGTGGGTCCGGGAATGTGGGCACGAAAGGCTCTGGTTTGGGATGTAGGTGGGTATCATAGGGGAAACAGGGTGGGGTAACTTGAAAACGTCTGTGGTCCATGCGTTGGTGACGTTCTTCTGGGAAGTAGGTGTGTCGTTCTTGCGTCTCATCACCTTCCCTTGTCTCTGGTAGGTGATAGGACCAACCTGTGTGGTCGAGATCAGGCGGGCGAGGGCCTGTGACGCTTGTCGTTGAGTGTCCAACGTTGTGCAGAGGCGGCTGACCAGTGTATGCACCGAGAGGGTGCTGCAGTGTGGTCAGCAGCGCTGTAGGCCGCATGGAGGATGTAGTTGCAGCCGTCGTGTAGTTGGGTGTGGAGGGCTCCCGATGGATGAAAGGAGCGCTCGTTCCGGCGTGATGGGGGGCGTTGACATCCTCTCTACGTTGAGGTCCGTACGCCTCGTAGGTGGCGTTGTTGGTAGTAGCGGCGCTTGTAGAGGCGCTGACTCCAACGACGAGGTCCACGACAGGTAACGCGTGCTGTCGTGGCTCAGTCGTTGTGGTTCCTGCGACGAAGTTGGTGACAGCAGCGTTGACGTTGACAGTCGAGATGTCATGGGTGCTGGCGGCTTGGCAGACAGGAACAGACGTGAAGTCCATGGCTGGCTGGTGTGTCCTTTGGTCAGCAATGACGGCAGCTTGACAGACAGGAACAGACGTGGCGTCCAAGGCTGGCTGGTGAGTCCCTTGGTCAGCAATGACGGCAGCACCTGTCCCTATTCCTATCGCTGTTTGCTCATTGTTTAGAGGAGGGGCTACAAGACTGTACAAGGGAACGAAAGGACGAGGGTGGAACCTAGTGTTCAACAAATCAACTGACGGTAGATCAGGGAGATCCTGCTGAACGGATTCACCTTGTTCCAATACTTGTAACATAGCTTGTTGTTCTCTTAAGCTAATTTTCAATTCGGTGGACTGAATTTGTCTCAAAGCCTTCTTCTGTTTAATCTCTTCAAGAGCTGCTTCAGCTGCGTCTTCGGCCTGTCTAGCTGCTATTCTCTCAGCTTCCTTAGCCTGCCTAGCTGTGTCTTCGGCCTGCCTAGCTGCTGTTCTTTCAGCTTCCTTAGCCTGCCTAGCTGCTTCTTCGGCCTGCCTAGCTGCTGTTCTCTCAGCTTCCTTAGCCTGCCTAGCTGCTTCTTTTTCAGCTTCCTTAGCCTGCCTAGCAGTTTCTTCGATCAGCCTAGCTGCATTTCTCTCAGCTTCCTCAGTCTGCCTAGCTGCTGTTCTCTCAGCTTCCTCAGTCTGCCTAGCTGCAGTTCTCTCAGCTTCCTCAGTCTGCCTAGCTGCAGTTCTCTCAGCTTCCTCAGTCTGCCTAGCTGCTGTTCTCTCAGCTTCCTCAGTCTGCCTAGCTGCTGTTCTCTCAGCATATTGTTGTTGTAAGAGATCCAGTTCACTAAACTGAGCTTCCTTTATTGCGTCACCTTCCACTTTTATGGCCAGGGAAGCAGCCTCTAGTTTAAGAGCCAATTTAGTGTCTTCAGAGCTAACACTTTTAGAGCGGAGAGACTCGGCGCGAGAAGCTACTTGGCTACCTGATCTCCTGCTCTAAAAGTGTTAGCTTCTAGCTTCGTCGACCCCTACGATTCACACTTGAGAAACAACTGTCTCCAAGAACATTACGTTGACGTTAAAACATAAGAAACACTCCGTTGGTTCACTTGATAACCTTCATACGTTTACATCAAAACCAAACGCTTCCTAAAACCCTCAGATCGACTGACGAGACAGGAGTCAAGCAGCGGTATTTATGGAAACAAAAACCTAACATGGAATAGTTATTCAAAAGTCAAAGGTCACCGGATTGACCAACCAACAACATTCCTAAGACAGAATCGGGTGAAACTACTATTTTACAACCAATCAGTAACCGATCACGCACTCCGTGCATGCCCAAAACTTAAAACGGTATATTTAACAGAAAGAAGACCAAGGAACTAGCTGACATCACAAAGCTAAAAACACGTGAGTCACACGTATTCTAAAACTTGCAACGCAGATTCGCAGGGCTCACCTCAAAATCAAAACACGGAAAAGAGCACGTGAATCTCACGGTGTTCTAGAACTAAACGACGCAGTTTGTGACACTCCGACCAAAACCAGGTCACAACAACTGAACAAGGAGCACGTGAATCTCACGTAAAAATATTAACGCTCCACAAAACGGGTCACAACAAAGTGACACAATAAAAACACGGTTTACTTCTTTTTACATCGTGCAATGGCTTGAGCAAACGTAATTACAACAAAAGTAGGTGACTGCATGCCACATCGGCATGCACATTGGGGGATAATAGTCCGAGTCCAAAAAACGTGTCACCCTTTTTCGTCAGCGCCGTCTTGTCATTACGTTAAGTCCGTTATTGTCGGGTCCAGTACCCCTGTATCTTTTATATATATTTTTCTTCTAATTGGCCACAGCTATTACCGATCATCAATTGATGAAGGAGAGGTGTACCGGTCGTCTTTATGAACCGAACATGTTATTACTATTTAGGCAGGAGAACGACACACACACCAAACCACTTTGGAAAGCAGGCCAGGGCCAGGGTCTAATAAGGCTCCAGGTGGGTTGGGGGTTGCCGAAATCAATGTTGCCATTTGGGGGGTGCTGTGAGGGCTCCTGGTGGGATTTTGCTTTTCTTGAAAAAAGTACCCATTGCACGAGAAAATAAAAGTGTACCATGAAGTGTCCCTTCCATCCGCAGGAAGACAAGGAGAAAATGTGTGGCGAATCATTCCATTATATGTAACTGTACTGTTGTTTTGTTTTAGGTTTAGTCAAGTTTTGACTAAATGCTTTCCAAGAATTCCAAATCCTGCACTTCTTCTCCTAATTGACTATAGCAGTCACTACTGAACCACCAGTCAACGATGAGCAGACTCACTAACTTTGATTTATGGTCACTGTCAACGTTTACGTTTGCATGGACATGGGTTGGTTCTTTATTTGCTTGTCATGTCCTTTCAACCTGTTTGGCTATTCGGGGCCGATTCAGTTAAGTGTTGTTTCTGTTCTCAGTTTCGGTTGAATGGAAGAGATGTGAATGAGTTTCAATGTGTCGCAACAAAAGAGTCACTTGATCCTTGTGCCCAAACGAAAAGGTTTCATTGGGAGCTAATAGCTGGTGTCAAGAAAACCTGTCACGCTTTGCCTGTGGGGATGGGAAAAGGGGTCAACGCCGTCTTGTCATTACGCTTAAAGGAGGGGCGCAGCAGCAACACCCTGCATGGTTGGGGGTTCATTTCTGTCGCAGCCTCACGGCCGAAAATAAATAAATGTTGAGCATTTTAGGTGCGTAGCAGGAGGCCTCCTGGCAGGAAATTGATTTTCTTGGACCGTATACCCATAGTACGTCGTACTAAAAAGAAAGTGTACCAATGGAAGACAAAGAAAACCAGGGTACTAGGCGCCTCATTACAGTATGTATCTGAACTGTAATTACACTCACATAAAAAACAATAAGAAAAGAAGCTTTCAAAAACTGCGGGATAAAAAGAAAATAAGGCTGCGATCTTTTCTTTTGGGGGGCGCAGTAGGGGGCAGGGGTCAGGCCACCCCAGAACACACCCACACACACACACACACACACACATACACACTTGATCCGGCCCTGCAAGAATTGTGTCACCACTAAACGGTTAATCGCGGTATCACAACAAACTGGTCTTTATTAGGGTTTGATAGCTCACGTCAAGAAAACGTGCCACCTTTTCCCTGTGCGTGTGTGACAAAAGCTTAGCACCAGTCAAGGCCGCGGAGGAGGATTTTACTGATGGGCTTTCGGAAAGGGCCACTTAACCATACTGTTTAAAATTCTGAATGAACTGGAAACATTACTCTTCGGGCAGGGGAACTGCTTTCACACACACACACACGCGCGCACACACACACACGCACACACACACACACACACACACACACACACACACACACACACACACACACACACACACACATACACAACTTTGTAGGGAGGCCTGGGTCCAAACGGGCTCTAGGTGGGGCGCAGTAGCAACACCCTGCATGGTTGGGGCTCCATTTTGACGCAGCCTCCCGGTCGAAATTAATTTTGATAATTTTAGGTGGGTACTTGGAGACCTCTTGACAGGATATTGATTTTCTGGGACTGTACACCCATAGTACGTTGTACTAGAAAGAAAGTGTACTATGGAATATCTTTTCCAACCAATGGAAGACACAGAAAACCAGGCTGGCGACTCATTACAGTGTATAATTATTTGAACTGTATTTAAAAAAAAAAGGAAAAAGATATCCAATTATGGAAAAACAAATTACTGGCAGCTTTCAAAAACTTCGAGAGAAAAACCCAAAATATGGCTGCGATCTTTTCTTTTTGGGGGGCAGTGCTCCGAACACCCCCGACCCCCCCCCCCCCCTTCACTTGACACACACACACGTACACACACTTGATCCGGCCCTGTAAGTATTGTGTCACCACAAAAGGGCTAATCGCTGTATCACAACAACCAGGTTTTATTAGGGGTTGATTGCTCACGTCAAGAAAACGTGTCACCCTTTCCCTAGCTGTGCGGGTGTGACGAAAGCTCACCACCGTCTTTTCATTACACTAAGTCCTTTATTGTGAGTTCCGCAATCCTAGACTCTTCTTCTCACTGGCCACAACCACAGTCGAACCTGCCCTAAAGACCACCTGTCTAAGGAGACTACCTGTCTAATGAGACCACCCAAAGTATCCCCAAGGGTTTTGACCTGTGTTTAGAGACCACCTGCCTGTCGAGACCAAAGACCACCCAATTTCGGTCCCACAACACGGTTTCAACCTGTCGTGGGAGACCACCCGATGCCTTTTCCAAAACAAACCCACTTGACATTACAGGGCAGAACATGAGGTCAAGTATGGTCCATGACAGTTTTATAGTCTGGCCTGATCTCATTGAGGCTTGACAGTCACCCACCCTCTTCATCCTCCAAGGAAACCATCCCGGCCCCTATGACGAGTGCAAAGCGATTGTTCGGAGGACTAATGAGAGGATGTCGACAAACTTTAACTGCGCTGGAATCGAAACCAAGCCGATACCTGCCCTAAGGATAAACAAGTCGCGTAAGGCGAAATTACTACATTTCGTCAAGCTGTTGAAATCACAGAATAAAACGGAACGCACTGCATTTTTTTTCTAACCGAGACACTACAGCTTCGTCAATCCCCGCAGCAGTTTTTCCGTGCAACACGAAAGGAAATTGACGAGGCAGAATAGTGCAATGGAGTACTGCGGTAAGCAGGAAAGCGAGCTTTTCTGTATTCTTTTTATATTTAGTCAAGTTTTGACTAAATATTTTAACATCGAGGGGGAATCGAAACGAGGGTCGTGGTGTATGTGCGTGCGTGTGTGTGTCTGTGTGTGTGTCTGTGTGTGTGTGTAGAGCGATTCAGACTAAACTACTGGACCGATCTTTATGAAATTTGACATGAGAGTTCCTGGGTATGAAATCCCCGAACGTTTTTTTCATTTTTTTGATAAATGTCTTTGATGACGTCATATCCGGCTTTTCGTGAAAGTTGAGGCGGCACTGTCACGCCCTCATTTTTCAACCAAATTGGTTGAAATTTTGGTCAAGTAATCTTCGACGAAGCCCGGGGTTCGGTATTGCATTTCAGCTTGGTGGCTTAAAAATTAATTTATGACTTTGGTCATTAAAAATCGGAAAATTGTAAAAAAAAATAAAAATTTATAAAACGATCCAAATTTACGTTTATCTTATTCTCCATCATTTGCTGATTCCAAAAACATATAAATATGTTATATTCGGATTAAAAACAAGCTCTGAAAATTAAATATATAAAAATTATTATCAAAATTTTTTTTTCGAAATCAATTTAAAAACACTTTCATCTTATTCCTTGTCGGTTCCTGATTCCAAAAACATATAGATATGATATGTTTGGATTAAAAACACGCTCAGAAAGTTAAAACAAAGAGAGGTACAGAAAAGCGTGCTATCCTTCTTAGCGCAACTACTACCCCGCTCTTCTTGTCAATTTCACTGCCTTTGCCATGAGCGGTGGACTGACGATGCTACGAGTATACGGTCTTGCTGAAAAATGGCAGCTACTTGACTAAATATTGTATTTTCGCCTTACGCGACTTGTTTAACTTTCTGAGCTTGTTTTGAATAAAATATTGTATCTATATGTTTTTGGAATCAGGAAATAATAAAGAGTAAGATGAAACCATTTTTGGATCGATTTCTTACATTTTAATCGTAGCACTAATTTAACCTATTTTCGTTAATTGTGATCACATTTTAAGAGTAAACAAAATATATGTCTATATTTTAAGATTCAATATTTGATGAAGAATACGATGCAATCAATTTTGAATCTGTTTGCGACAATTTCCTTTTTATGACAAATTTAATGAGCAAACTCGTTAATTAATTTTGGAGCCTCCACGCTGAAATGCAATACCAAAGTCCGGGCTTCGTCGAAGATTACTTGACCAAAATTGCAACCAATTTGGTTCAAAAATGAGGGCGTGACAGTGCCGCCTCAAGTTTGGTTTAAACATAAGTTTATTTTAACAAAGGTTACAATCATGACATGTATATACAAAGTTCACAGAAACAGCAACAAGCTAGAAGCTTATAGTGGTGTTCCTGCATGACAGTACAACATAAGGCGGTAACGGCTGAAAAACTGGTCTCAATAAACCAAATCTATTAGTAACGTAATGAACGTTGCATAATGATGATAAAGAAAGACAGTAAAGGAAGGAAGGAGGGAAAGAAGATGAATAAAAGAAGAGGGATGGGTAGGAGATGTGCAGAAGTTAAAGTTGTTGTCCGGCTTGTAGAGCTTTTATTCTGATTTACCCAAAGCGGCCTGAACGTTTAATGAACGAGTGTACGGTGGAAAAAAATTTCCTGTTCAAATCTGAGGAATACTGTCTGTCTCCGTTTAAAAGGTGGGGGAGGTGAATTATGTGATTGGGGAGGGTACAGTTTAAATGAAAAGCAAGCAAACATGAAAAGAAAATTGAATGAAAATTGTACATCAAAACAAAAATCAGTTTTAGAATACATATATAATATTTATGGTGTTAGCGAGTAAGAGATAGGGAGGGAGAGAGGGAGGGAGGGAGGGGGAAAGTGAGAGAGAGGGGGAGAGTGAGAGAGAGAGAGGGGGAGAGAGAGAGAGAGAGAGAGAGAGAGAGAGAGAGAGAGAGAGAGAGAGAGAGAGAGAGAGAGAGAGAGAGAGAGAGAGAGAGAGAGAGAGAGAGAGGGAGAGAGAGAGAGAAAGAAAGAGAGAGAGAGAGAGACGAGTAGACGTATCGATTTTGTTTTCACTTTACATGTTTATCTGTTCGAAACGGCCGGACTGTCCAATAAATTCCTGCACTGTTAAAAAGATTTTTTGTTAATTTTTGTTTGCAAGGAGGGGTTTCCATGAAGTAGGTTGTTGGTTAGTTTGTTGATTGTGTTGTTTCTTGCAGCTAAGTGTAAACGGCATTCTAGTAAGAAGTGTGTTGCAGTTTCTGTTCCATCACCACAGTCGCATACGCTATTTTCCGCAAGGTGTCGCTCAACTAAGTCTTTCTTTAGATCGCTGATATTAAGTCTCATTTTTGTGTGGATTATTTGTGTTTGTCGACTGCCACTGTAGAAGTAAACGGGAATTTGTGTGTCGTCTTTTGTTAAGTAATGTTTATATTCCCCGAGGGAGTCGGTTAACTGTTTCACTAAATACCGGATATGACGTCATCAAGGATATTTATCAGAAAAAAAGAAAAAATGGTCTGGGGATATCATACCCAGGAACTCTCATGTGAAGTCTCATGAAGATCGGTCCAAAAGTTTTCTCGGAACTGATCAAATACACACACACACACACACACACACACACACACACACACACACACACACACACACACACACACACACACACACACACACACACACACACACACACACACACACACACACACACACACACACACACACACCCATACACCACGACCCTCGTCTCGATTCCCCCTCTATGTTAAAACATTTAGTCAAAACTTGACTAAATGTAAAAGAAAGATAGAGAAAAAGAAAACGAACTTATACAGACGGCGATGGTTGGATTTGCTGAATAAAGAAAATGTGTGTGTGTGTGTGTGTGTGTGACACTACGTACGTTCGTGTGTTTCTGGGAAGATGGGAGTTTGCCAAATGGCGAACCTGTCTAAAGAGACCACCCAAGGGACTGAGAAAAAGTGGTTTCTTTAGACAGGTTCGACGGTATCACCGATCATCGAACGCCAGAGGAGAGATGCGTGAGTGTTGTGCCACTACAAAAAAAGAGTTGATCTGTGTGACTTTTTTTTTTTAAATTTTAACGCCCAGCCGACCACGAAGGACGATGCTGCTTTGACATATAACGTGCGCCACACACAAGACAGAAGTCGCAGCACAGGCTTCATGTCTCACCCAGTCACATTATTCTGACACCGGACCAACCAGTCCTAGCACTAACCCCATAATGCCAGACGCCAGGCGGAGCAGCCACTAGATTGCCAATTTTAAAGTCTTAGATATGACCCGGCCGGGGTTCGAACCCACGACCTCCCGATCACGGGGCGGACGCCTTACCACTAGGCCAACCGTGCCGGTAATCTGTGTGACATAACAAACAGGTTTCATTGGGTGTAAATAGCTTTCATAAAGAAGACATGTCATCCTTTACCCTTGGGGGTGTGAAGAAAGCTCAGCACCGTCTTGTCATTACGCTAAGCCTGTTATTGTGAGGTTTAAATCCTGCACTTCTAGATTATTCTACGAATTGACCCAAGCTGTTACCAAGCATGAATCAACGGTAAACTTAACTTAGATATATGGTCACTGTCAACGATAACGGTTGCGTGGAAGAGATACGAATGAGTGTCAATAAGTTACAGCAGAAGGGTTAATCCCGTTGTCACAAAAAAAAACACATATTTTATTGGGGGTTAAGAACTCCCGTCCTGATACCCGTTTCCAGTGGAAGTATGAAGAAAGCTCAGAAACGTCTGGTCATAAACATAATGCCTGTTAGTATGTGGTTAAAATCATGCACTTCTATGGATTCTTCTTTTAATGACTATAGCTATCACACATATTTTAGATTCTTCCTCTATTTGTCGATAGCTACCACGAACCTGGAATCAGCAATGAGCAAACTCGCAAACTGAACTTTAATGGGTGGTGCCGATCGTGCTAGTTGCATGGAAGAAATATGCATGATTTCTGCCTCACCACAAAATGCTTAATAATTTCTGTCTGCTGAAAACAGGTATCATTGGTAGATGATGTGTATGTAATCACAATAATTTGAAACACTCTGTGATGCCGCATGTACCGTTTATATTTATGGCCAAAAGTTGTTATTATCAATACGTTTTAGGATTGTGATAAAAGTGCAATGCATTGGTTACTATCTCTTACCAGCAACTCATGTGCGCGAGTGTGTGCGTGCGAGTGTGTGCGAGTGTGTGTGTGTGTGTGTGCGTGCGTGCGCGCGTGCGTGTGTGCGTGCGTGCGTGTGTGTGTGTGTGTGCAGTATGGATGTGGCGGACGTGCCAGTCTGGAGTACTTTGGGTGTTCTTACTTCGTATGCTTTATTGTTCTTATTTTAGCTTTTTTAAGGTTGTTGTCATATGTTGTTTTGGTTGTTTTAAGAGCAGATGAACCACACTTTTTCATCCATTGTAATTAATTGTATAGACAATAAATGATCGTATGTCTTATGTCTTATGTCTTAGATGATAACTGCTGTCAAGAAAATATGTCATCCTTTTTCTGTCATGTGTAAAAAAAAAGCTCAGCACCGTGATTTTATTCATCGTCGATTTTAATGAGTTTCGATGTGTCAAAAGGGGTAATCCCTGTGTCACGGGAAACAGTTATTTTATTAGCTAATAGCAGGTGTCAAGAACAAATGTTGCAGCTTTTCATTTTGCATGTAAAATGAAATCTCAGCACCGCCCTTTCATTACGCTAAATCTGTCACTGTGAGGTCCAAATTGTGTATCGTTAGATTCTTCTTGTAACGGTCTACAACTATCAACGATTAACGACTGCAAAAGAAGAGACGTGAGTCAATGCTGTCTCGCCACAAAAGGGTTAATCCATCTGTCACAGAACACACGATTTATAGGGTCGAGGAAACGTGTGGCAGAATTTCTTTGGGGTGCGAGCAACGCTAAGCGCCGTCTTGTGATCACGCTGAGACTTTGTGAATGCCAAATCTAGAATCTGTTTGATTCTTCTTCTAATTGACAAGAGCTGTCCTCCAACGTGAATCGGTGATGAGAAAACTCACTTATTACGTAAATTTATGGTCACTATCAAAAGTGATGGTAGCGTGGTATGCATTTTGTGCCACCGCGAATCCATTATTCACAACACTGAAACAGGCTTTTTTCCTGGGACTTAATTACTAGCATTCATCAAGAACACGAGTCACCACTTCTTCTGAGTGAAGTGTGAAGAAAGCGCAGCACTTTCTTGTCATTAAACTGAAGCTGGTTTTTTTTTGTGGTTTATTTTGTAAATTCCAAATCCTTTACATTTTATTGTCTTCTTTTATTTGGCTTTTGCCGCACGCAACAAAACGGATACAAAACGCTAACTTTATTTAATATTTCCGACAAAATTGCCTGCAGACGTGGTAGCATGTTTACGATATGCTTCTCTTAAGTGTACGGTAACTTCGTGTTGCGATATATTCCAAAACAATACATTGGTAGCGGGTTGAAAAGC